>NC_089808.1:23895546-24195546 GCF_029633855.1 Hoplias malabaricus
GATTTCCATACATTCATTCATTCACTCATTATCTGTAACCCTCTTCCAGTTCAGGGCTGCGGTGGGTCCGGAACCTACCCGGAATCACTGGGCACAAGGCTGGAAATCACCCTAGAGGGGGCACCAGTCCTTTACAGGGCGACACGCACCTATGGACACTTTTGAGTCACCAATCCACCTACCGTGTGTTTTTGGACTGTGGGAGGAAACCAGAGCACCCGGAGAAAACCAATGCGGACACAGGGAGAACACACCACACTCCTCACAGACAATGAGAAATAGGGCAAGAAAATAATGTAAATAGTCACAATAACAATAATTCTAAACAAATACATAGAAATACAACATTAAAATAATGTACCAGTAAAATATGGAAAATAATAAAATAATTAAACTGGGGGAAAAACAACTTCAGTTAAAGGAATGTACAGTAAAATGAATAGGGTACATTTCTCTAAACACAATCACAACCAGACCCCTCTCTGTTACTCTGTGACTCCACGCCACGGAGTTTACTGTACTGACGTTTGCTCTGAGAGTTTGCTCACCTTCCGTCATTCCTTCTTTAGATGATCCATTAGTGTTCCAGTAGAATGGCAGTGAGGGGACAGCGGGAAGTTCCTCCTACGCTGGGCATCAGCTGCTTCACAAACATCTACAACATCTCCATGACCTTCTCCTTCTGGCCCTTGAGCGCTTATATGTCCAGTGACACCTCTCTCTCTCTGTCTGACCGCCTACTCCTTTCTTTCTTCACAGCTATCACTCACTGTCAGCGGTGTGTAATGGGGGCAGCTGACCGGTGGCTGGCGCCGAACCCTCATGACGATGGATGATGGACCCTTGGTGTTGTGCTCCTGTTCGGCCCTAATGAACAATAACAGTGGGAGAGGTCTCATTTGCTCTGCAGTGAATAGTGTAGCTGTGAACATTGAACTCACACACTCTCTCTCTCTCTCTCTCTCTCTCTCTCACACACACACACACACACACAGACAGCACTGGGGGGCTCAGAAAGGCGGTGGGCAGACGCTCGCCCGCGGAGCAGCAGTGAGATCTTTCAGGGCATTGTGGGAGACACAATAGTACGAGCAGAGGGACACATCGGCCCTGATGTCACGCTGGACAGAATAAAGGCCCCTCTGTCTCCCAGGGGATGCTGTCATTCACGTGATCTAAACCCAGCAACAGAGACGGGCTGAGACCCCTATAGCCCACCCTCACTCACTGTAACACACACCCTGAACCAGCACTTTCACAATAAACTCCCTCTGATCTCATAACATCATTCGTCTACTTCACTGTGGAAAAATAAAACATACTGATCATTTAGGTGCATTCTGTAGTTCCATCTGTTGCTCTGCATACATTGTTACCCCCCTTCCCCACTGTTCCTCAGCACTCAGGACCCCCACAGAGCAGGTGTGATGTGGTGGTGGATCATTCTCTGCACTGCAGTGACTGCTGGTGATGGTGTGTTAGTGTGTGTTGTGCTGGTGAGAGTGGATCAGACACAGCAGTGCTGCTGGAGGTTTTAAACCCTGTGTCCACTCTCTGTACACTCTGTGAGACACTCCTCCCTCGTTGGTCCACCTTGTAGATGTAAAGTCAGAGACAGTGGCTCATCTGTTGCTGTGTGTCAGTCGTCCTCTGGTCCTTCATCAGTGACACAGGACGCTGTCGGCTGGATGTTTTTGGTCAGTGGACTATTCTCAGTTCAGACTCTGAGGGGTTTAAAAACTCCAGCAGCACCGCTGTGTCTGATCCACTCACACCAGCACAACACACACTAACACACCACCACCACCTCAGTGTCACTGTGAAATAGAGCTAACAGATTATGCAAAGTAACAGATGGACTACAGTCTGTAAAATTAGAAGCACAAAGTGCTTCTGTAAAGTGCTCTGTTTATGTTTGTAATTTAGTAAAAAGTACTTACGTTTCAATGAGTTCAAAATAAATTTGAAGAGTTCTGTTCCAAAAGGAAGTTTGGAAGAATTACAGCTGATGAATATTTGAAAACATATTTATTTTACTTCATATATTTATTTTATTGTTATAAAGGTTGTATTAATTGTGATATAACAGTGTTATTATTTGTACGTTTACAGCCCACTCCCAACGTCATACATCATGAAAAAGCAGCAGATACTGAAAGCAAATACGCAGCAGAAATATTAAGCTATCTGGTGTTTAAATATATATTTACAAATTCCAACGCGATGACACTCGCCCTTTCAGAGCTTCAAACAACTACAGTAAAGTTTTCGGCTGGATGTTTGTGGCTGTTTGAAGCTGTGTTCACGTGGTCAGTGCTGGGAGTTTGGTGATGGCCGAAGGAGAGGGCAATGACAGAGTTTGGCTGTGACCCTGCAGTTCATGTCTGAGTCTCTGAATCTCCAGACGCTGAAGCTGAATAATCCGCTCTGCCTCCTCCTCGAAGTTCAGCCTGGACACAGACGCAGCTGAGGCAGACGCTGAGGGGGAAGCAAAGAGGAGAGGAGAGTCAGACCTGAGGTCAGTTTTAGAGGAGACGTAGGAGGCCTGTCTCTGGTGGTTCTGGGTTTGTTTGTCCACTGTAGTATTTCATAGCAGTGTGTCGTTCATACTCCAAATACCACACACTCCCCACTGCACCATTGGAGCTGCATCGTCAACATTGTGATTATATTTATGATGAAGATACAGCTTTTTGAATGAGGCACAATACCGGGCAGCCAATCAGAATGGAGCTCATTTACATACATCAGCTTTAAAGGGTGCAGTGTGTGTGTTCGTGTGTGCATCTAATCATTAGTGTATTTGTGTGTATGTGTTTGTGTGTTCATTGCCCCTAATCACTAGTGTGTGTGTGTGTGTGTGTGGGTGTGTGTTCACTGCCCCTAATCAATAGTGTGTGTGTGTGGGTGTGTGTTCACTGCCCATAATCAATAGTGTGTGTGTGTGTGTGTGTGGGTGTGTCTTTACTGCCCCTAATCACTAGTGTGTGTGTGTGTGTGTGGGTGTGAGTGTGTGTTCACTTCCCCTAATCACTAGTGTGTGTGTGGGTGGGTGTGTGTTCACTGCCCCTAATCACTAGTGTGTGTGTGTGTGTGGGTGTGTGTTCACTGCCTCTAATCAATAGTGTGTGTGTGTGTGTGTGTTCACTGTCCCTAATCACTAATGTGTGTGTGTGTGTGTGTGTTCACTGCCCCTAATCACTAGTGTGTGTGTGTGAATGTGTGTTCATTGCTCCTAATCACTAGTGTGTGTGTGTGAATGTGTGTTCACTGCTCCTAATCACTAGTATGTGTGTGTGTGTGTGTGTGGGTGTGTGTTCACTGCCCCTAATCAATAGTGTGTGTGTGGGTGTGTGTTCACTGCCCATAATCAATAGTGTGTGTGTGTGTGTGTGTTCACTGCCCCTAATCACTAGTGTGTGTGTGTGTGTGGGTGTGTGTTCACTGCCCCTAATCACTAGTGTGTGTGTGTGTGTGGGTGTGTGTTCACTACCCCTAATCACTAGTGTGTGTGTGTGTGTGTGTGTGTGTTCACTGCCCCTAATCACTAGTGTGTGTGTGTGTGTGTGTGTGTGTGTGTGTGTGTGTGTGTGTTCACTGCCCCTAATCACTAATGTGTGTGTGTGTGTGTGTGTGTGTTCACTGCCCCTAATCACTAGTGTGTGTGTGTGAATGTGTGTTCACTGCTCCTAATCACTAATGTGTGTGTGTGTGTGTGCATGTGTGTGTTCACTGCCCCTAATCAGTAGTGTGTGTGTGTGATTGCTGCACCTAGAAAATACTGATCTCAGTCATTTAATCAACTTTTCCCAGGACACACTGTGACCCGACCTGGTTTACGTTGGATGCTGGTGGGTGTCTTGACCATGTTCTTCTTATTTAAACCCGCTTGGCTCTCGTAGTCACGGACCTGGGCTCGGACCACCGTCAGTTCCTTCCGCAGATCATTAATCTCTTTAATTAGGAAGACGTTCTCCTGCACAAAAACAAAACAACAGCATGCCCTATGGACACCCTTCACTCTACTATGTCATTACATCCAGCAGTGAGCCACCCCTGAGTAGTCGGGGCAACTACGTGAAAAAACAGTGCTTCACTGATCAAAAAGTGAAAGGAACATGGAACTACTAACAACCGCGCAGGAGCACAACACAGCAGGTCTAACGCTCTGTTACCTGCATGATCTTGACATTGGTGGCTCGGTGGACCTCGGTGTCTTTGGCCAGTTTCCTCTTCAGAGACGCCACGTTCCTCTCGAGGTGCTCTCTCTGGCGGCTGTACTCTCTCTGGATGTCTGCGTCCTCACCAACTATCTCCACCTAATGTGAAAAGCACTCTCAATCTGCTAGAAATGTACTGGGTTTTGTGTGTGTGTGTGTTTTTCTCACCACGTCTGACTGCTGGACGTAGCGCTCGTACAGCTCTCTGATGCTGTCTTTCAGTTTCCTTGGCTCCTGGATGAACCCCACACAGTTGTGGAGGTCAATTTTGAACTTCCGCACCAATGCCTCCATGCCTCGGACCTGGACAAAGGGCGGAAGTCGCTCTCTTAGTTTCAGTAATATCACCATTCATTCATTCATTCGTTCAGTCATTCATTCATCTCCTGTAACTTATTGCTCTGATCAGTGTGACAGTGGGTCCGGAGCCTACCAGGAATCACTGGGGGTGCAGTAGGTACACAACCTGGATCAGACCATCAGCGGGAATCACACACTCACTCAGTCACTCACACACAGTTTCTGACTCAGGTACAGAAGTGGAGCATGGCAGTGAGTGTCCCACAGCACAGCTTACAGTCTCTTGACTAACCCTCTGCATCTCTTTGTGCATCTCTTTGTCCGTGGCTTTGAGTTTCAGCTTTAGTTCAGTGATGGCCAGCTCCAGCTGAGTGTTCTTCTTATGGAAGTGCTCCAGTTCACCTTCCATCTGAAAAAAAAAAAAAGAAATAAAAAAACCCCCAGAAACGGTAAGGAACCATTTACAAATGCTGAGTGTCTTCTTAAACGGTTGTACAGAGTTGTTTGGTACAATTTTACAAAAAAAAAAAAAACGACTGAGTTGTAAATTATAATAAATACACTGTGGCAATATTTTTGTAGGTTATGTGGTTATGCTGCTGCTTCCACATGTGGCTGTTGGCAGATGTTGTGTTGCAATAGAAAACGACCCAGAATCAATTCATTATTTGACCAGAGGCGCCACGGCTTTTACACACAGCCATATTAGTCCCACCTCCTGGATCTGCTCCTTCTTCTCCTTGATCTCATTCTCCCTGGGCTCGATTTGTTTATTCAGATCTGTGATTTTGTAGTCCAACACGAATTTGATCTTCTCCTGCTCCTGCCTCTTCTTCCTCAGATCGTAGATGTGCTTTTCCTGCATCGAAAGAACAGAGACCCTCTGAGCTATTGTTCAGCTCTGTTTCAGATGCTTTATGACCAGCTTCTTCCATAATTTTACACCAAGGGATGACGGCCCTCAGCTATTCATCTCTGACAACTATATTACACACATGCTGCAGGTTTCCTATTATAAATCCTAAAAGTGACTGGCCTTTATCCTACAAAAACACTGGAAACATAATCCATCTATTGATTTACGAGCAGTCAGAGGGAGAAACACAACAGAGGACCATTACTCTCCGTGCTGTGGTCACACAACCTTAAAGGGACGGATTACACTGTTTCTCTCGCCCCAAAATATAGTTCCTCAGCCAACACTTTGGAGCCCAGGGTAGTATTTACAATGTGTACCATACTGTTTCAGCTAGGCAACATATGTTTGAACGGTGGCACACAGGGCCCAAACACGAGAATTTTGGAAGCAAATAAAAGACTTAAACACACTAATAACAATAATAATAATAATAATAATAAATATAAATCAATGGGTGGACACTGTGCAATAGCAATGAAAGGGAAAGAAATAAGTGCAAAAAATCAAATTAAATATAAAAATAAGGATAAAATAAAACAAAAGATAAATTAACAATAAAAAAAGAATAAATAGAAGCGGATTTCTCATATTTGCACACAATCTATATGCATCCTGCCTCTTCGTCCCACGCTTTTCAAAATGAAAGGAAACTGCACTGGAGGAGAACTCTATTCATTTCCTTAGAGGACTGGCACCAGCAGAGAAAACGTTCTCTAGGAAAACTACTAATAATCAGAGCTAAACTAATCTGTGTGGTATATGTAATATAACATCAGAGCTTTATAGACAAGTTAAACACACGACACGTAGAAAGTGACCACAATTCTTGACCTCGTCTTTTAAAGCTGTATCCAGGGGGAGTTTATGTGCATTACAATGATCTGTGCTCGTGTTGTAGTGCCTTTAGGACCCCACCTTGTCCTGGATGGCCTCGTCTCTCTCCTGAACCTCCCTCTTCAGGCCGAGGATGTCTTTCTCCAGAGACTTGATGACCGCCTGCAGCTCCTTCTGCTCCACCTTCAGCCTCTCGATCTCCAGGTTCCTGTCGTCAATCTCCCTCTGGAGGCTGCTGAACTGCAGCAAGACACGTTTACAACAAAGGCTGTGTCACAGAGATGTCTTTACCAAGTGGAGATATGTCAACATTGCCCTTAGCATATTATAGTATATTAGCATATTATAGTCTTATTGACTCCAATGAACCACTGGTGGTTTCAGACTTGTAATTTCACATTCTCTGCTTCATAACTTTCATATTTTATGAAATATATGCATGATTAAGGTGTCATATGAACGCTAGAACTGTCTTCTTTCCAACGGGGTGGTGTAATTTATGTAAATATAAAGACAAACAATGAGGAATCTGCCTTAAGCAAACCATGTACAACACTTATTTTTAAATAAATAAATAATAAAAAAAGATATTTTTTTTCATCTTTTGTATTATAAGGGGAATTGCATTTTATAATACTATATTCTTAACGGCCACAAGAGGGCACCCTAACCATTCATTTAACGCATTATTCAAGGTAATGGAGCACTGTTTGACACAATTTTGACACTTTGAATATGTATTAATTATATTTATTATTTATTTTTCAGAAAGGGCTAATAGCTGCACACTTAGTAAGTCAATTATTGCTTGTTAGAACCTAATATTGCCCAATATGGCTTTTCACGGCCCAAACATTAACCATGCAATATATATTTGTAGTAATTGATAAAACAAACTGTATTTTTTTTATTCTACCAAAAAACTATTTTCGATGGTCAAAGGGACACTATGGGACACCACATGTGATGCTCTGTTTAGACTTAATATATAAATATCAAATACATACATTTGGAACACTCAAAATCTTTTCTGGTAAAATTTTACATATAAATCCACATCTGTGGATCCCAGTTGATGTTTTTAAAGTAATTTATAGTGTAAAAGAAACAAAAGAAATTTGACTGTCTACATTTTTTGGCATTTAGGAAGAAGTAATAATCATTCAACTTTGGCTAATTAACTTTGTAATTTCTGAAAAATAGCCAGGGACTAACAAATTCAAAAGTACCCTGTAGAGCAGAGGTATTCAAACAGTTTCTTCTAAAAAGCAGCACATGGCACATAAGACCTTCTGCCCTTTACAGCTCACACACTCCGGCTCTGGGGGGCTTCCTCTCCTCCTCCTGGGGTCCCTAAGCAGCCTATTCTCCATGCTGCTATATTTAACACTAATGTTTACTCTATTCATTCATTGTCTGTAACCCTTATCCAGTTCAGGGTGGCGATGGGTCCGGAGCCTACCTGGAATCACTGGGCACAAGGCAGGAACACAAGGCACCAGTCCTTCACAGGGCAACACACACTTACACACACACCTACCAACCTCTCACCCATGACACCCCGTTACTTCCGAGTCCCAACAGCTTAAATACCTCTGCTGTAGAGGATGTGCTCAGTTCCTTTCTCTTAGCGAATCAAATAAATAAAAGGAAACCACAACACACCTTTTTCTTCATGATCCCCGTCTCTCCCTTCAGCCTCAGATTGATCTCTTTCTCTTCCTGTAGTTTTCTCTTGAATTTATCGCGGACCTCTTGCAGCTCAATGTCGGCGTCCACCTCCATATCCTTTTTCGCCTTCTCGAACTCAATCACCTGCTGCCGTGACTCGTCCTGGCACTAGGGGTCAGTGTGCACAGAAAGGGGTGAACAACTCAGTGCTAAGCATATACCATTACTCGCATGTGAAATTAATTATAATATGAGTAGTTTACATAGAGGTAGACACCAAAATGTAAATCAGTGGTTTATTCCCCATTTAAAGTGCCAATATGCTAATTTTTACGATTTCTGTGCCGTTGTAAAGAAAAACTAGGTAGGATATGATATTTTTGCTCCAGGGTTCCCCTACAATTGCAGAATGTAAGTCATTTTTACAGCACCATTCTGAAATAAATGGGAGACGTAGTGAGGGGGGGGTTCCTACCCTCTTCCAAAAGTTACATAGTGCCGTTTCTGCAGTGCTGAACCCGAAGTAGCAATGACAGAGGCGCTATTGTCACTGTCACAGCTCAGTGGAGCATCACAATGATTTTGAATCTGTAATTTGAAGGTAAAAATATTACCTACTGTTCTTTTAAGTACAAAAATAATAGTCATTTATTTTACACTGCTGTCTTTATCCCTTACAATAAGCATGTATTACTTTATGCTTTTAAGACTTATACTCTGGCTTCTGTCTGGATGCCCAGCACTGTGCTGATGTATGTAAATGAGCTGTTTATTGTGACATCATTCATTCATTCAATGTCTGTAACCGCTTATCCAGTTCAGGGTTGTGGTGGGTCCGGAGCCCTCCCGGAATCTTTGGGCACAAGGCAGGAACACACATACACACTCACACCTACAGACATTTTTAAGTCGCCAATGCACCTACCAATGTGTGTTTCTGGACCGTGGGAGGAAACTGGAGCACCTGGAGGAAACTCACGCGGACACGTGGAGAACACACAAAACTTCTCACAGACAGTCACCCAGAAGGGGACTCAAACCCACAACCTCCAGATCCCTGGAGCTGTGTGACTGCGACACTACCTGCTGCCCCACCATGCCACCCCTTGTGGCATCATAATAAGTTTATTACAAAAACATGAGAAGTGACATTAAACATATTTCCTACAAGTATTAATGGACCAAGGACCATGCCCAACTGTTAAAAGACCAGGCAATAACCAAACTCTTGACCCTTGGCATTATGGTGTCCTCACCTGTCCCAGGATGAGGACCTTCTCCTGCAGCTTAGCCTCGTAGAACTGTGAGATCTCTTCCAGGGCTTGGACCTTGCCATCCTCTAGCTGCTTCAGCTTCTCCTCGTAGCTGTCCTGCATCTTTTGACACTTCAGCTGCAGCTCCTGGTGCTTCTCATACTCCAGCAACAGATTCTGGTTGTTGGTGGACTCTGTGGACGCAAGTTCCTTTTCGATTTAAAGCTCACAGGTGTCTCAAGTAATTGAGAGCTTTAGTATGAATGAGGGATGAAGACCCTAATCATGACGAAGCCATTTCAGAAGATGAACGATTGATTGTGTTCCATCATTTGCTTATTCACATATAATACATTCTCTGTGAAGCAGAAATGCATATGATCACAATAGCTGTTATTTACCCAGGTCCTGTTGCTCCATGCTATGTCTCTCAATGAGTTCATGCAGAGCCTTCTGGTGGGCAGCCTCCTGCTTCTCCTTCTCTGTTTTCAACACCTGCCGTAAAACACAGAGCCAGATTCAGTCTGAGGAAGTCATACTTTGCTGAAAGTCATGCAAAGTTTCTCTAAGCCCTGTGAAATTAGAGCTCTAACCTGGTTTTCTGTCTTGAGCATCTCCATCTGCTGGATGAACATCTCAGTGAGCTCCTGGATCTTCTCGTTGTAGTTCATGTCCTTCAGCCGGAGCTGGTACTCGTTCTCCATCTTCAGCTCCTCCACCCTAGTCTTCAGCTCCAGCATGATCTGATTCTAGAAAGCGAAATACAAGCTCATCTTTTGAAGCTAGATACCTCACTTTATAACACTGGGCTACAGAGCTATAAACTTCCCCATAGTACTGGGCTGTGGGGCAGTGAAATAGTGTTCTCTGGAGTGATGGGGTTCCATCTAATACATGTAGAACAAATTTCAGCCCTGGAGAGATTAGCTTATTCAGTTCAGGGTCGCAGTGTGTCCGGAGCCTCCCTGGAACACACCCTGGAGGGGGCGCCAGTCCTTTGCAGGGCGACACATTCTCACACACACTTTTGAGTTGCCAATCCACCTTGACCCTAAAATAATATCACAAAATATCAATTTGCAATAACAATGTTATTGCCGGTATGACAAAACATTGACAAATAAAAGTATTATTTTCAAGAACATATTACTGCAACTTATCAAATGTTACATTTTTATTTTAGTGTGAATATAACAGTTTCAAACATTCAGTAGAACTAATACAAACACTGTAACAACAGTAACTTACAAGGCCCAAAGATTCAGATTTTCTATTAAATAAATAATAAATCTACCACAAAACTAAAGCACAGAAAATGTAATGCATGCATATAAACAGTAAATGTAAAAAATTCATAAGACTCACAGTAAATAACAAGATAAATACAATGAGGTGCTATGTGGAGCCAGTGAAGTCTATGGAAGCAAATCTGTCTCATCAGACTTTGAAATATTACCACCTTTGAATTTGTAACACTGATTTTGTTTTATTTAATTTTGATTTTTTTTCTGAAATTATGCATCTGAATTTTGTTGCTTTTGAATTTAAGTCTTCAGATTTCCATCTCTGAATATTTTGCTTCACAGTTATGCATCTGAATATAACTGCTCTTGAATTGAACTCATGAATTTTCAAGAACACATTTTCACTGTTATTATTCAAGGTTAATAAATTCAGATCAAATTCAAGCTTAAAAAATTCAATATTTTACGAAGTTGCTCAAATTCGACAGGCCAAATTCAGATACCAAAATACGAGTTACAAAAAAAATCAGATACACATCCGGGATACAAAGGATAAGCAATCGATTCATTAGGATTTTCTCTTTCACCTTGATGCTGCACTATTTGCATTCTGTCGCCGCTAGATGGCGAAATACGAACACAACTTCCACACCGTGGAAAATATACACGTTTAGCTTCCTTCTGCGGATATTATCTCTTTATTTTCAAAGTGTCTCAAAAATCTGAAAGGCTCACTACAGACACAATATAACAGACTATTGATATCCTGAAGATGAAGAAGTTTTACTGTGGGATTTTTTTTGTAATGGCCCTGTGAACACAGCATGTGATATGACAGAATATGTGGGGAAATTGTGCACACATTTCACATGACAGTGAAAACATGTTCTTGAAAATTCAAGAGTTCAATTCAAGAGCAGTTATATTCAGATGCATAATTACGAAGCAAAATATTCAGAGGTGGTAATATTTCAAAGTCTGATGAGACAGATTTGCTTCCATAGAAGTCTTTCTGCTTGGTTTAGAGATCACACTAAGCTCCCCTCGCAGTAGTACTGGGCATTGTGAGCGCAAATCAATATCACGATTAATAGTACATTTTTCCTCAATTACGATTAATGAATTTTGTTTTTGTATTTATGACCCTCAAAGTTCAGTGACAAGGCCTGTGCTGTAAATGTGCTCCAGTATTAAAGCTGGGATATTTTCCCTAATGTCGCTAGGAGCTTGTTCCTCTCTTGTTTTCTGAGCACTGTTTATAGTTGGTGTGTGATGTGCTTTGGCTGAAACTGTTTTTTCTCAGCCTTTACATTTGACTTCTTTTTGTTCGGTGTCGTCTTAATTAAAGTCAAAACACAGCACGTCCAAACCACAGACATTGTGTTTGGTGCGAGCTGCTTGAGTCGCTCTGTCAGCCTCTGTGTTTAGGTTCTCCTCCATGTGGCAGATAGGGGCAGAGTCACGTGACTACAGCTTGGTAGCATGTTTTTAAAGGGACAGTACATGAACACACAGTGGGGACATAACAGAATTAAAAAATAGTTAAAATAATTTATATAATCAATATAGACAAGATTATGTTGATTAGAAATTCTGAATGTCGATTTCGATACATTTTTGATTAATTGCCCAGCCCTACAGTAGAGACCAATCTGTGCTCACCTTTTCCTCCAGATCCGACTTAGTAATGAGGATCTCCTCTGCGTAACTCAGTTCTTTGTCTCGTTTCAGTCCTCGTCCCTCCTTGTCAATGATTTTCCAGATAAGGAGACACCCGTCTTCCGAGACGGTCAGCAGGTACTGGTCATCAAACGTGACGACCATCTGTGGACAGTCAGAACTTCAATTAGCTTGACATTACTGAGAGTATACATCGGAAAGACAGCCTTTTCTGAACTTTCATACACACTTTGGTGATGGGAGCGGAATGGCCCTGGTACTCGGTCCAGTCCTTCTGCAGTGGTAAAGGGTATTTGATGGCCCTCACTGTCCCAATGGCAGTTCCTGTGAAGAGTGCTCGTCCAGAGCGGGTCATGGCGATGGTGGTGTACGCAATGTCATCAGAAAGCACTTCCCTCAGGATCTGCAGAAACACAAATACAAGGTTTGCATACTTACATTACACATTTAAAGCAACACTAGGTCAAAATTGGTACTTTTGCTCCTGTGCTGCCCCTACAGTTGTGGGGGTGGTGATGGTGGGGTGTCTCCAGCCTGTTTCGAGTAGTGCATATAGTAGTGCAGTTTCTAAAGTGCTGAGCATCGCAATGATTTTGAAGCTGTGATTTTATGATAAAAATACTACCTAGTGTTCCTTTAATTCTTAAAAGCAGCATTAAATGACCAATCAAACATTTTCACATTAAACTTTTATCAAACAATATTTATGATGTGATTAAGTGAGTAGTATTTTTATATTTTTACTGATAGAACAATTTTCGGCTCCATAGAGTGGCTCTGCCTTGTTGGGGCCAGCCATGTTTAAAATCCAATACATCCTGGCCTCTAGGTGTCAGTATAATGGCCATTTCATATCATGAGCGATTGCTCCTTTGAACTTGCCTGGCAGTCCTGGATCTCCTTCAGCGTGCAGTCGCTCCCCACAGCGAAGATGGTCTTAGTGTCGGGGGACAGGACCACGCCGGTGTAGCTGCAGGACTTCAGCACACTCTCAGACTCACGCTTTCCACTGAGAGCGTTCCACTCGTATACAGCTCCGTCCATCCCGCACGAGACCAGACGACTGTCGTCCGCACCCCATACGACTGACCGCACCTGAGGAGCCAATAGCAGAGTCTGGGTGCTTGGCACTACTGTCCATTTAGTTCATTTATTGCATTCAATGCTATTTATGTGTCAGGAGACATTTTAGAGAATGTGAGGCTATCCACACGCCTTAACTGAGAAAAGGAAATAGACACAAAAGAATAATGTTTACCCTGTAAACTGTGTGAATTGTTTTGTTAAAGGTTTTGCCTTTCCACGAGTCACGTGCACCACCTCCTGTACTCCTGCAGAAGAAGACGTTTTCAGATCTCTAGTGTTATCAGCATGAGGTATCAGCGGGGAACTCTGCTGTGTCTGACAGAGAGAGGATGACCTCTCTCTGGGCCAAATGCTTGAACTCTAGATGTTATTAAACTTCAGCGATGGCAGCTGATTCATATCAGATGGCCAAATCTGCTCTGTTGATCTTGTTCTATTTTAGGGGTCAGCCATATGGCACTGATGACTTTCTCCAAAAACAGCTGAGCTTTACTAAATGAGCTGGACATTTTTGCACGTGGACATTTTTGCAGTCCATGTAGCACAGCAGCAAAACCTTAGCACCTTCATATTCAGTGCACTTTCTGAGAACAGAAAGAACAGAGAAGAGTGGAATGTGTAATTCCTGACGAATATCATCCTGAAATTCATTCATCGATTCATTTTCTGTAAGTGCTTCATACTTTTCAGGGTCACGGAGTGTCCAAAGCCTACCCAGAATCACAGGAACACACCCAGCACAGGACGCCAGTCACTCCTCACAGACAGTGACCTGAAGTGAGTGTCAAACTCAGGACCCAGAGCCCCTGGAGTACTGTGGCAGTGACAGTAACTTTTGGGCTACTGTGCCCTGCCCTGAAATATTACTGTCTTCATTTTTATTTGGATTTTCTGTTGTACAAACCTTCCCATTATGGCCCTTCAGGTTCAAGATGTTTTCGAATGTGGTGGTGGAGTAGATGTGAATCACGTTGCCGTTGACAGCTGCGAACATGTGTCCCCCGTGGCTGAACACACACTGTGGAGAGACGAAGCACACCGCGGTTTAATTCACACACTCACTTTGCGAGAATTTGTTTCAAAAGACATGGTCACACGAGGGACACAAAAGAATCAGAACCTCTCTGCAGCCGCGAACGGTGAACTCCTTAAAGGTCCGGACGTCGTCGATGAGGAGGTTCATGAGACGGAGCTTGTCGGAGAAGCCAACCAAGATGAAAAGTCCAGAGGGGTGTAGGGCCACGCTGTACGACTCCTCCTGGAACTCCTTATACAGCTCCAGAGCACTGCATCAAATCAATAAACACTGAACAGAGCTGATTCACAGACTGATCACCTAATCAAAACACATACGTTATATACCTATCTGTCTATACCCATATAGTTCAAGCAATGTTAATGAGGTACCTACTTAATGCTCATAGATGACAGTAGCAATGAAAAGCCAATACAGTTTAATTGGTAACACCTTGTAGGTGTTCGTTCACAAAGCTACTTAACACACGCAATAAACAAGAACAGAGAAGAAAGAGAACCGGACAAAAGCAGCTAAAAACCAGAGCTTCTGCTCCTCGCTCCTCACTGCTGTGCACTCTGGGTCGGAGTGAACAGCGAGCGGCTCCTTATCACTTAAAGGAACAGGCGCTTAAAGGGCTGTTTAGATAGGGCGCGAACACTGCTGTGGGGTTGGTGGCATATGTAACTGTGTTCACTTGTGGAAACCTGTGAGAAAATATCCTCTTTAACACGAATAAATCTTTATTTACCCGACCAGGGTCAGCTAAATACCTCCAGCCCATGGGTCACATACAGTCCTCTGCTCAACGTCCTGCTAAATATTTCCTATATTTTATTGGCTGTGTGTTTTGCATTATGCATAACCTATTTGTGTTTATGCCAATAAAATTAGCATTTTTCAAATGATCCAACAGGGTGCGAAATCCTTGAGTACAGTTTTATCCAATAGCTGTGTGGCATCAGTTAGGTCTAGTTTTGCAGCGAGCTTCTTTCCAGCGACCTAAGCAGGAGCTGCACAGTGTGCCACAGGCGAGTGTGTGGTCAGCGAACAGATCTCAAAAGACTGAGGCTGCTTTCTGAAGGCGGGTTTGTGAAGGAACATAATGTCGATATTAGTATGGTGCCTATATGTAACAGTTGCAGGTTGTGTCTGAGACCATAAATGAAAATATTCATTTGATCCCCTGTATAGGCAAAGTTCCCTACCCCTGTTTTAAGCACAGGAGCTGCAGAGGAGCTGAGAATATTTCTAAAGCAAGCAGCTCAGCTCGGATCTCTGACACTGAGGATCAGCTTCTCTGTTCCTGCAGACGGTTCCTCACCACTCTGTCACCTCAGAGCACAGGCTTTAATTTAAATGCATGACTCCTTTTACTGGGTGAACCTTCAGATGCAACAGCCCTCAGATGTAAGCACTGCCCAGTCAAATGAAATACCACCAGGAGAAATGAGACAAAGTGCTTCTAGCCTGTTAAATAAATGAAAATATCCAAAACCAGAGAGAATTAAGAACTCGGAGAGGATGTGATAATGTGAAGCTGGCAAACTGCCTGTGTCCAAGTATCATTTGCCAAGAACAACTGGAGCAGGTCGTGTTTCACTCGAGCTGGAAGCCCTGTTCTTACTTATTTTCAAAGTTCCAGATGCGAACGGAGTGGTCCAGTGAGCAGGTGGCGATGAGAGGTTTGCGCAGACAGATGGACAGACCGGTGATAATGCCTGAGTGGAATGAGTGGGACAGGAACTCAAACTGGGCCTGTTCACCCTGGAAAAGCACAATGAATAAATATTAAATGCTACATGAAAACTTTCTAATAGAGAAGAGTGGATGGTACAGGGGGGAAATAAGCTTTTAAGCCATGCCCATGCAATAAAAACCCAGGAAAAACCACATATGTGGCATCTTTGTAAATAATATTCAGCTTGAAATGACATTGTATGGTTCCCTCTATTTAAAATGAAACTAAATATTTCTTGCATTTCTTAGGCTGTATCTTTATATTTAAACATGTTTTCCTGCTTAAAAACTTATTATTTTCTCAAATAATAGCAATGGAGATAAACAGTTTTTGAATGGTTCTTCGCAGCAAGGACTCATTTTCAAATTAATGTTTATTAATGTTCAGATTAATGTTGCAGTAACTGTTGCAGATACATCGCACATTTGTTGTGTTGTACCACCTTGCCAACTCTTCTCAGTGGGAAGTCAAGAGTGAAGAGAGTCTCTGAGATTAAAGAATGCTCTGCTTTAGGGAAGATTAATCATGACTAAATGGGTCTCCATGTATTCCAGCTGGTCAGTACCTTGCTCAACTCGGCTGAGGAGAGGGTGATGTTGTAGAGCTGTCCTCGGTCAGTGCTAGCGGCCAGGGTCTCTTCTGAAGGACTGATGCAGAGAGTTGTTATCTCCTGCTGCTCCGTCTGACTCGGCTCATTACTGCACGGGTCTGGAGGGATCTGAGATCAAACCATAGAGGGCTTAGTGAAGATGACAACGAACAAAGCTGAATCTCATGTTTTCCCATCCCTCATGTTTTTATTGTTTTATTTTTTTTTTATCACCTGCTGCAGAGCCACAACAAATGGCATATGGATTTTCATTTCTATAGTAGGATGCAATGCGATTTCAACCTGTTCCTGAGTGTCCTAAGATTAGCTATGCTGTTAATTATTCAGAAATGTAAATGAGATAGACAAAAATGTATAAAACTTACAAATCTGGAACAACCTGGATTTCTTTCAACAATAATAAAATAATTTTTATTGTCTTCAAAAATATATTTTTTAAATTTTCAAACACATGATTTTTGCTCTCGGTGCCATTTTGGGCTTCACAGTGCAGCTCTAATATAAACAGCTGTGAAATTTGGATATATTTATCTCATACACAGCTCCTCTTCCTGCACTAGAGAGGGTCTCACAGCATTTAAAAACACAGCAGCCCACCCTCGCTTCACGTCCTGTGGGTAATTATATACCACTATGTTTCATGGTCATTGTCGTCTGCTAGACATATTAGCATTTTCATAATAGAATCTAATGGAAAATTGTTAGCACTTTAGCCATTGCATTCATTGCAAACAACATATTTTGTCTTGTTCTTTTCAAATATTTCAAATATTTACAGTAGATAATCTGACCACAGTGACCCTGCACTCTGAGGGCTGAAAAGAATCTTGGGAGATTATGTTTTATTGCACATTTCTTTCTCTGTTTTGACTGAAAACTGAATTAAGTGCTTCTCCTTGTTAAAAATTTATGAGGTGATCAGTTATGTTTCTGTACCACAGCGAACCCAAGGCTAAATTTCAATTGTCTCCTACACCCTATGTAGGGCACAGGGCAAAGGTCTCCCTGTCAAACCAGTGTGCTGTGTGGGTGTAGTAGGGAATATGGACTATTTGGGACAGTGCCCAAGCTCCTCAACAGGGCTCTGCTTAAAAACGTGACACAGAAAAATGCGTCAGGGTTCCTCATTTATATTTCTTTGATTATAACATCTAAATGAGAGCTAAATGTTTTGAAAGAAACAGTAAAACAATATAAACATCCCAGTATTTGTTTCAGTTTCATGTTTATGTTTTATGGATATGTCCTTAAAATGGCACCTGCTATACACAATGACTTCACATGAAACACAAGGATATCAAGAAAGATACAACTAACAAATAATCTTGGCTGTGTTTGTGCCAAGGTGTGAGCTGTACTCACACAGGGGGTTTTTACCCTGTCATTTTCAACCCTCATTGCTCTCTAGCAGCTCAATGCGGAATAACAACATTGCACAAAGAGAGCCAGCAGGGTTACAGGGAAAATATATATATAATTTGAATATTTTTAGATGTATTCACCTTTATTTCCCTCGTTTTCTTGTAGTTGTCCTTCTCCTCTGTTTTCTCAAACAGACACACAGTGCCAGGGCCGGCAGAGCATGCAAAGCCTTTTGAGTACACTGTGATTGCCGTCACCTGTAGCAAAGAAGAAGGCTCTGAGAAGGTGTCTTCTGATTTCTTCTTCTCTTGTGATCTGATGGGAAAGGGAAAGGGAATAAGACACATCAAAAAAATATTTCTCATAGATGTTCTCTTGTAGTTTCAGTGCAAAACTAAAGAAG
This sequence comes from Hoplias malabaricus, assembly GCF_029633855.1. NCBI lineage: Eukaryota > Metazoa > Chordata > Actinopteri > Characiformes > Erythrinidae > Hoplias > Hoplias malabaricus. The sequence continues at coordinate 23,913,885 of NC_089808.1, forward strand.
CAGATTTGGATGTCAAAAATCTACTCACCTCTCAAGATCCTGTGTGGAAGCCTTTCTGGCTACATTCATCTCCCAGTGCAGGTTACCTGACTCAAACACCAGCAGTCGTCCGGTCTCTGTGCCGGCAATGACCCTCTCCTCTGACATCCAGGCATGAGAGAGAATGTTCTGAGTCTCCATCTTTACAAAGTTGGACTGTTTCAAGGCCCCCTCTGCGTAGCGGAAAAGCTTAAACACCCCATTACCGCTCACACAGATCTGAGTGTTGTCATGAGGGTTAAAGCTAACCTGAAAATGAGGAGAAAGGTGAAAATTCTGTTCTGTATAAACAGGACACACATTACATGTCTTAAGTGTTTTCTTTTCCCTACCTGATGGATGGGTCCGGTGCTTGTGGTCTTGACTGTGGCCATCACCTTGTGTTTCTCCCACACCCAGTAGAACAGGGTCCAGTCAGGACCCCCAGCCTGGCCTAGGAGGTATTTAGAATCTGGAGAGAACGCCATGCAGACAAACTCCTGCACCTTGATCTCTCCTGCAGTCAGAACCTTCCTCTTGCGGCTTTGCTCCTGCTGCAGGTCATAGATGGTGATGGTGCCCTTCTCTCCGTGCTCGGACACTGCCAGATAGCGCCGGTTTGGACTGATGGCCAACGCGTGCATCCCCTGACTCCTCTCTGTGCCTGTGTGCGTTTTTTAAAGGAGTAATGAGTCATTTTTAGCAACAAAATGTACATAGTGCAGTTTCTGCAGTGCTGAGCCCAGAGTAGCAAGACAGAGACAGAGGCCTTATTTTCCCTATTAAAAGGTCATTTAACCCATCAGTGGCAGTGTACTTATACACACACACAAGTTAGCAACTGTAGTGCATGCACATATGGGTATTAAACACATACACATACACCCAGAGCTGTGGGCAGACACCATATAACCCAGGAAACAACTGAGGGTTAGGTGCGTTGCTCAAGGGTAATTCTGCTGTGGATATTGATGGAAGAGATAGCACTGTTAATTTACTCCCCCCTTTCTCTCTTTCCCAAGGTAGCTTCTCTAGCCTGTGAGGCTTTGAATGCATCCAGCCTCAAGAGCATTAGTGAGGTCAGCTCATGATGTGGTCAGTTTAGGACCGTAAAAGCCCTCTAGTCCATGCTTGGTTTGGTCTGGTGAGTTTAGACTATGCACAAAATTTCAGAAGGTGAAAGTACAAGACAAAGTTAAATTAATTCATCTAAAGCCTGAAGAATGAATTAGGGACTGAATGTTAAGCACTGAAAAAAAAACACAAATGAAAATATAAAATCCAGTGTTTAACATTGTTACAGTGTGCTTGTGGTGTTGTTTAAATGCTAGAAGGCATATTCTGAGTGAAATAAGCAGTCGGTTGTTTGGCTGAGCATGTCTCAAAACACAGATTCAGACAGACAGCATTTCATACCTCACATACCTAAGGAACCAATTGTCAACTTGGGGGGTGGGGCTTTCCAGTTTCTGTGGAGGTCTGGGTGGAGATAAATGTGGGGACTAATTGTTTATTCATAGATCTGTGAGCACTGAATGATAAGGTGTAGAGCTACATCTAAGCCACTTGAAAACATTAAGGTATTTTTCACATTTACTTCTCAATATTTAATTCTGAACAGAGGTGAGTTTTAGGGGTTAATTGATAACTAGATGTGGTACTTTATGCCAGACCAGTGTTTTTTATTGGGTTTCTCACGTTAGGGATTCACTCTGTGGAGCACAAATTGATTCATTTAGGGACAACAAGACTAAATCGGACACTGACATTATTGCTCAATAATATATTTGGGAAAAGTTATTAGGAACAGTTAGAGGAGTCTTTATAAAAGCCACAGGAAAATAAAAATGCACGTAAAATGATTAAAATAGTCTGTACCTCTGAGAACTCACCTGGAATAAACCTCTGCCATTTCTGATCGATGTTATAGCGCACACAGTTGTTTCCACAGGGGAAGAGCACGGTTTGTTCGTCGACAAAAAGCAGATTATTCTTGACTCCTGTCCTCAAACCGAAAACATGATGAGACTGCGCCACCACTGCAACCATGGCTTCCTTCAGACTCTTCACGTGGGGCGACAGAGGGAGAAAAAGACTTCTGTCGTAGAAATAAGTTAGCTATCGCTACCCCTCTGGCTTTTAAAGACTGACAACAGACTGCAGTCCCTTTTCAGCGCGGAGACTCAAGATAAAACAGAGCTAAACTAATCGTAAAGTACACCTGGAGTTTACAGATGTTTTATTATTACCTCTTTATCTCACCTTACTGGCGAAAAGGCAACGTATAGCAACACAGTAGTTCACAAGCTAATGGGCTGAAGAACTGCCACGGTTTATGGTAACCATGGAAACGACAAGCCATGTGTTACCATAGCAACAACACGCACACATAATAATACTACTACTACAAATAATAATAATAATAATAATAATAATAATAATAATAATAATAATAATATAGTAATAATAATATAGTAATAATAATAATAGTAATAAAAATACTTAACACTACACCTAACTCTAATAATAATAATCATTGTAGTTGCATTGTATTTATGCGACTGAACATCGTATTTTGTTTTTAAACAGATTTCCTATTTCTACTATCATCTACTTTATTTACACCTCTGTAATTGTATTGGCTACTTTGCCCTTGTCTCTTTTTTACTGGGTTGTTCTATCTATCTATCTATCTATCTATCTATCTATCTATCTATCTATCTATCTATCTGTCTATCTATCTATCTATCTATCTATCTATCCAAGTAATCTTTTTTTTCTTCATAAACATTTTGCTTCTTTTGCCTGCAGTGTATTTCCTTCAAGAATTGCAAATACAGTTGTTGTGTTTTTGTTAGTCCTTTTTCAATTTTAATGTGTTATATGAGCGTTGATGTTGGCATCCCATTAAATAAAATAAGGCATGTGGAGGAATTGATAATGCGTGGGAAGAAGATATTTATGAGTTTGAAACTATTTAATGAAATATTTAATTTGCAAGAACAAACGAATAAAGCATGATTTAATCACACCTAACAAATGTGGCCTAATTTAAGTCACTCTTGTGAAAAATCTCATTCTCATGCATAACCTTCTCCGTCTGAGTGATAAAATAATTCACAAGCACTTTAGACAAATGTATGTTTGCATTTGAGGACCATTCTAATGAGTATGTCAAGTATTTATCGGATTGTTTTATTTATTTTATTTTATTTTACATTATCTTGACTGCACTCAGCTCAGAAAGCCATGGTCGGAACTTTTGTGAGAGGAACGCTGCTTCCGCCGGACAGTTTTGAGCGTCCGCGTGTTGTTGGAGTGCTCGCACGTGAAAGTCCAGGAGATTCTGTTTTACAAAAAAAACAACACATTATTTAAGCTTTAAAATGCTGCAAACAGGAGAGGACCCGCAACTGGGGCAGGAGTCCGAGGAGGATTACAGCGAGCTTTCAGACGGGGAGGTGAGAACTGGGCTTTTACCGACGGTTAAAGTCGTGTTTTATATAAAAAAAAAAGTCTTTCCGGACTTGTAGTGAACAGCAGCAGCAAATAAGTATTTTTAAAAGAGCAAAATCGTGTACTTTAGTGCCTAGTGCCTGATAAAGACATTCAACGTATTTTAAAGGAGAATTAAATCATTATCCCTAAATATTTGTCTAAAAATACTACTTTAATAGCATTGTCGTATATGAATGAACCAGTATATGTTCCATAGAGAGTGTGTGTGTGTGGGGGAGGGTGATTTGATTTTAAACAGTACTCAATGTAACTGGAAAAAAAATAAGCCAAAAATTTCCATACTAGGTGTCATGTCTAATATAAACTTTTTTTTCTGCTTTGGAATTAATGGCCAATTTTTCCTGACATGCCCATTTAAGCTTTTAAAATAATCTATGCGTTTTCTGTCTTTTTCAGCTTCAGGAGGCATTTTCCAAGGGTCTGCTCAAACCTGGTTTGAATATTTCTGTGGAAGAGCCAAAGAAGTTCATCAACAATGCTGTAAGTCTGTGAAAACCGCTGACACAGAAGTTGACTAAAATTGTATTATAATTTAAATTATAATATAATTCCTAACATGGTCCTAACCAACAACAGAATGACAGGACTTCAAAACTGAAGGTTTGTGTGCAGTCATGCGTCTTTTTTGTCCCCGCTATCAACACTGCTCATGTTCCGTTTTAAAGGAGGGTCTGAAGAAGTGCCTGGCCGAGTTTAAGAAGACCCTGCCATGGGTGGAGAGGCTGGACCTCACAAATCCCCCAGCTGTGGATGTTTTGGCCAAAATCGAGGGACGGTTGGAAGGAAAGCCCAGTGTTGAAGTTGATGCGGAGGATGACTTTCAGAGGGAAATGTGCTTGTAAGTATACCATTGGATTTGTATATCACTTAGTAATGAAAGGGAGACTGATTTTAAGAAGGATAAACAGAATAATTTTAGATGTCTTGGAATCAGTTTGTTGCACAAAATTCTTCATTGCAAAAAAAGATTCACACAGTTGTCTCTTTACATCAAAGAACAACAGCAAAAATAATAGTATCTTCAGTGCAAAGTAAGCAATCATTTCAATTGACTTCATTTGAGATCAAGACAGTTTGAGAAACTGATTTTTTTTATGGGTGTTTTAGTGTTAGCAGTTCTAACATTTTATATCCCATCCCCAGTTACCGACAGGCCCAAGCGTCAGTTCTTGAAGCCCTGCCCAAGTTACTGAAGCTTCAGATTCCCACAAAGAGGCCGGAAGATTACTTTGCAGAAATGGCCAAAACAGATCAGCACATGCAGAAGGTATATTCATATTTCCTTTGATGTAGCATTTATTCTGTATTAGATTTTTACATGTGTTATGACCAGGGCTGGAAGACTTTTATGGTACCAGCTGAATTACCACAGTAAAGCAGTCGAGAGATGATCCTGTGGGATTTGAGTCTCATTCGAGTGTAAAATCTTTAGGGCTCATGTAGGGTTTTTTTTTTCAGAGTCGCCTGCAGAGTCTGTGGGCTTTGGGTGTGGGTCAAGGCTGGAGTCTCTGCTCTGATTCAAATCTCTAGACCCTTAAATAAGATAATATATTCTTTCGGTCTTTTTACAGGTCAGGAAAAAGCTCATGCAAAAGCAAATGGTGATTGAGAAATCAGAAAAGGCCAAGAAACTGAGGGAACAGAGGAAGTTTGGCAAAAAGGTGAGGTTTTTTTTTTTTTTGTTTGTTTGTTTTTTTTGGCTCTGTAACATTTCTTTAACGTTTCCCTTAATGTTATATCATTAACCTTTTGCTGTTTTGTAGGTGCAAGTGGAAGTTCTCCAGAAGAGGCAGAAACAGAAGAAGGCCATGATGACGGCAGTGAAGAAATATCAGAAAGGTTGGGTTTTCCACCTCCAGAGCTTTGCCTTTTTTCCAATCTTTAAAAAAAAAATGAAAAGTGCTCATCTTGGAAAACCTGTGCTGATCAGTGTTGGTGTTCCTCAGGAATGACAGACAAGCTGGACTTCTTGGAAGGAGATCAGGAGGAGAAGAAGGGAGCAGCCACATCCAAGCCACAAATGAGCAAACGAGGGTGTGCATGATGTCTATTGTATTTATAAATAATTTAAATTCCATAACGCACTGAATTAGGAATATCTTTTCATGTTGGGTCATGGTCAGCAATTAACAATTTCCCTGGAAAGTTGAGTATCACAGATCTAGGATCTCTGCCAGCTTCCAGTTCTTGAAATAAACTCTGTGCTGTTTTCTGTCTTCAGCCCAAACGCTAAGAGAAAGTACAAGGACCAGAAGTTTGGCTTTGGGGGCAAAAAGAAAGGCTCCAAATGGAACACGAAAGAGAGCCACGATGACATGTCGGGATTCAGGGCCAAAATGGCTCATGGGAGAGGAGGGAAGAAATTGGGCAAAGGAGTGAAGAAAAATGTAAGCCTTTATTCACTCCATCTCAAGATCTTGTCAGACTTAAACCATGATCCATTGTATAAACAGTATTAATAACTAACATATGTCTTTTATCACTACAAACAAAGCACAGTGGTCCGTAGTTATCAAAGTTACCTATGTTATCATGCTTTTCAAGAAGCATGCCCTAATTCATTCATTCATCACATTTCAACTCAACAGTTCCTGAGCGGGGTTGTTTGTCTATGCATTGATTTTCAGGATGTCTTAGTAATGTTATTAGTACAGAATTCAATGTATTTACCAGTTTGTGTATTACATCTAGGGCTGGACAATAACTCAGAGTGTATATATATATATATATATATATATATATATATATATATATATATATATATATATATATATATATATATATTTTTATAAATCATATAATTCTTACTGAAACCTTTTATATATATATATATATATATATATATATATATATATATATATATATATATATATATATTGCAATATAAAAGGTTTCAGTAAGAATTATATGATTTATAAAAATATAAATTTTATATATACATTTTTAATGTTTAATGTACACATTATTTACAGAATCTGTCACTGACTGACTGTCATTACAGGGCGCTGCCATCAGTTCAGCACACAATTTTAAAGTTAGTTTAAAAGAATTAATATTGACAAGGCTGAGAGGTTTATATTTGTTTTTCTGTGGCTTTTATATTGTTTATATTGATATTGGATTATATCAATATCGACTGAAATTTAGAAATATATCATATATTTTGACTGTATCGTCCAGCCCTACTTAAATCCATTTTACTAAGCTCAGTTTTAACTTGTTTGTTCACAGAAGAGACCAGGAAAGGAGGCACGGCGGAAAATGAAGGGCCGGAAATGAGGGATCTCTACGATTTTGTCAGTAATGTTACTATCTAAATAGACTTGAATCGAGACTGTTTTTGATCTGGTCTGGTTCTCCACGCTGCCTGGGCACTACACACTGACTGGATGAGCTATGTTTGAGTGCTTTTGGTCAAAGTTCTCTGGACATGGAGTAATTCCCTCTTTGTTAGTCCTCTGTGTGGTTTAAAGATTCCCTTTGGATTATCTTTTTTTTTCTTTTCTTTTATGTCAGGACACTTCAAAGTTATGCCATTTTCTTCTTTAAATTGTGCGACACAAACTAATTGGATTTTTTTTCTCCCCTCCCCTTCCCCTTGTTATTTCCTTATAATTCTTTCAGAAAGGCAGGCTTGAGGCCATTGGTTTTTTCAGTGTGTTATGTATTAGTGTTGGTGGAAATCGATGCACATCTCCGGCAGGGAGGTCTTAATACACAAATACTGTTCATTTACCAGGACAAAAACTATAAAATAAGGTTTTTGCAATATATTGCTCCTAAACAAACAGGAAATGGTTATATTCTTAAAGAATCAGTAGGACATATTTTAATCATAAAATTACAACTTTGAAATAATTGTGATGCTCCACTGGGCTATAATAGGGAGAATAGAGCCTCTGTTCCTGCACTGCAGGAACTTCGCCATGTGAATACTGGAGGTGGACACAAGCACACCCCAGCACTTGATTTCAGGACAGTTTTTGTGAAAATGATTTACACTCTGCAGCTGTATGTAGAGCTCATGAGCAAAATCCCAAAGTTTACCTAGTGTTCCTTTAAGTGTCTCCCCAGCTTCTTTGATAAACACAATGTTTCATGTTCTGTACCTTGTTGTAGTAATAATAATGACATATATTTTATAAAGAACAGAAAAACTGCCACTGTCTATAAAACCAATCACGCAATTGTGCCGTGTTTGTCTGGTTTCTGAGAGTCGACCCATGACCCAAAAATATCTTGTGACAATGTTGTGAAGTAACTGATATTAATTTAGCAGCATTTTCACAATCGGAACTTGCAATGAAGCGATTATCTTGTGGGATTTGGTTTTCCTGTGCACATCATGACGTACCTAAATCTGATTTAAACGCTTCACTCAGCGGTGCCAGAGGATGATGTTAATATTTGTGATGCACGTAATGGACGGCTGTGCTAATTGGCTTAGCCGCCCACTAGCCCTGTTTGAAGTCAACAGCGAGGTTTAAAAAGGAGCTATGTTTGTAGTCCAGGAGGAAGCTTTCTCTCTTGCAGAGCGAGGAGGAGTATGATGTTTGTATTATCCCAGACAGAAGGAAATGAATATATTCAACAAGGTGCAATGGCAGCTATGCTGTATGTCCTCAGCTTGTTGACAATCCCCATGTTAGACCGTTATTGGACAAATATCCTGGGAGCGACTGCACGTCTGCTTAAGGTCACTGTGACCAGTGCCAAATGTTGACCAGAGGGGTACGAAGCCCTGCAGCATTGGGAGGTAGAAATCTGTTCTCTGGAATCAAGAACCTCCATCCTAGATTTCTGGGATGTATTGGAATAGAGTTTGTAATTCAGAGGTTCATGTCTGTGACATAACTTCAGGTTTGATTTTAAGTGCAGTTTTAAGATGAAGACTTGGTTATTTAAATAACACAATACAATTCATTTGTATTTAACCCTTATCCAGTTCAGGGTCACTGTGTATCCGGAGCCTACTCTGAATCAATGGGTGCAAGGCGGGAACGTACCCTTAAGGGGGCGCCAGTTCTTCACAGGGTGACACTTTCATTCACACCTATGGACACTTGAGTCACCAATCCACCTACCAATGTTTGTTTTTGGACTGTGGGAGGAAACCCACGCCGATACGGAGAGAACAATAATACAATACACTACACAAAGCATTTGAATTAAAGTGAATGTTTAATAGACACCTTAAAACTGCTGTATCCAGAATGTATCTAACAGATTAAGCTGCTATAAGCTCAGAAACAGCAAAAACAGATTCAACACCAGCTTAAACATTACTATGTTTAACACCACAACTAAATAGAAAATTATTGCAAATTGTTTTTAAGCTAAGGATGAGTTTCCTGGATGTTAATGATCTACAATGGCATTTTGGTTTGCTCCAACTTAAAAATATCCTTCATAATATTTTTCTTTTGTCAGTAGGCCAAACTGAACACTCTTCAAATCCTACAGCACATGGTTTTATTACAATTTTTAATGTACTGTTAAAAAAAACCATTTGATTTTCCCCATAATTATTATCATTTATAAAATAAGTACATTCCGGTGTATGCAAAGATTTGGCTGTGAAATGTGTGCGCTTTATTGCTCGGCTGCTGGATCCTGACCACTGAAGAACTGGCTAATGTTGAAAGTGGGCTAAGACAGGATGGACTATAGCCTGTGGTGAGTGGACAGTGAGTGTAGAAACAAGGAAGTCATTTCAAAGTTATGTAATGGTCACCTTCACTGATCCGTTTTCCTTATGTTTGAAAATTGAACTCTCTATGGTCGCGAAACTGAGAACAGGCGAGGAGCGTCCACTAAGTGAACATGTGGGCAGATGTTTTCTGTGTTTAGTCTGAGTCCTTGGAGGAGAAATCACTGTCCACAATAATGATGTCGCTTCCCTGATGTTGACCCATCCCTGCAGGAGAAACATAGGTAGCGGTTTTAACACACAAAATCACACCATACTTCAAAATGTAATGTCTGCCCTAGAGTTCACTGTGGTGTATGACAGGAAGGCTGTGTCCCTTTTAACATTGTAAAGATCATGGGTGTGCTCACTAGTGTCTTCATGGACCCTCAGGATAAACTCAGAAATTCATCTAGAATTTGGCAGCTGGACTTTTGCCCTCATTACTCTTCTGAAGCCAAGGAGTACAGAAAGTTCTCTATCTTTATCATTCAAACCTGAGTCAGATCCGAACTGTGAAGCTGAACCCTCAGCTCCACTGTCGTTCTCTCTGGGGGACAGATGGTAGTTGACATTCCCACTGTGGGACAGAGGATAGTGAGGAGGAATTGCACTGCACCCGTCCCGGACCCAGGGATATGGAGGGTATGATGCATCGAAGGACAAAGGACTTTCCTGTGGACAGAGGACATTCAGAAAAAATATAAGACATAAGCTGAAACTGTTTCTTCAGTCTCAAAGTTTCATCATTGCTATAAAATAACAGAAATAGATTGTCGCTGCCCTAAGAAAAACATATAACTCCAAAATAGTAACTTACATATTGATATACAATATATACATTGATCACAAAGCAGGTACCTGTAGCAGCACTGGATCTGCAGAGAAAGCCAGGACACCAGGAGGTGGGTAAGAATAACTGATTGGTTCCCTGAGGGTTCCTGGAAATGGTGGTTGGAGGCTCATCAGAAAAGCTGGATACACACAGCTGTCGGGATGAGGGAACATCTGGAAGGGCACCGCCATCGCCAACGTCTTGCCTGAGTAAACGTTCTGTGGCATTTCTCTTTGAATATACTCCCAAGGAAAGTGGCCTGGGTCTGAAACATAATACGGGGTTTAAAATGCCACTGAGCACAATTGCACGGACCCTGAACAGTATCATTCATTGATTCATTCATTATCTGTAACCGCTTATCCAATTCAGGGTCGTGGTGGGTCCAAAGCCTACCTGGAATCATTGGGCGCAAGGCAGGAATACACCCTGGAGGGGCAACAGTCCTTTACAGGGCAACACAGACACACACACCCACACATTCACTCACACACACACACTTTTGAGTTGCCAATCCACCTACTAACGTGTGTTTTTGGACTGTGGGAGGAAACCGGAGCACCCGGAGGAAACCCACGCAGACACGGGTAGAACACACCAACTCCTCACAGACAGTCACCCGGAGCAGGAATTGAACCAACAACCCTCTGGGTGCTCTGGTTTCCTCTCACAGTCCAAAAACACATGTTGGTAGGTGGATTGGCGACTCAAAAGTGTGTGTGTGTGTGTGTTGTCCTGTGAAGGACTGGCACCCCCTCCAGGGTGTATTCCTGCCTTGTGCCCAATGATTCCAGGTAGGCTCTGGACCCACCGCGACCCTGAACTGGATAAGCGGTTACAGATAATATCTATCTATTGTTACACTTATATAGCGCCTTTCTAGATATCCAAGGATGCTTTACAATCCATACTGCTCAGAACACTCAATCCACACACACTGGCGAGAAGCGGCAGCCAAACACTAATTCACCTACCCTCCATGTTTTTTTTTTGGACATCCGTATGATATATGGATCTAAAACTGGTTGTAGTCTACAGAGACAAGTCTGGCCAACATACTACAACCTTTAGTTAGGTTAAATATTTCATGGTTACCTTTTTAAGTTTTTCAAGCTACAAATTGCTACTGTGAGACATCCGTATGATATACAGATCTAAAAATGTTTGTAGTGTATAGAGACACCTCTGACCAACATACTACAACCTTTGTTTTTTTAAATATATCTTAGCTACATTTTTCATACATTTTTTTAAAGTTACAAATAGCTACTCTGAGGCATTCGTATGATATATGGATCTAAAATCAGTTGTAGTCTACAGAGATACATCTGGCCAACATCCTACAACCTTTACTTTAGTAAAATATATTTCTGTTAAATATGAATACATTTTCATTTAAACGAATCACTAATGTAATAGATCCATATGATATGCAGATCTGAAATCACTTGTAAAGTACAGAGACGCATCTGAAGAAACAGTACAACCTTCTAGTTCTAAATGTAAGAAATTGCTATTGTGACACATTAGTATAGCATACAGATCCTAAATCAGTTGTAGTGTACAGCAACATATCTGGCAAGCAGACTACAACTTTTGGTTTGATAAAAAATATTTTCAGAATAATTTCTGAATTAAAGAATAATTTATTTCAGAATAAATTATTAAAGAATTTAGATCTCTCAATTTCAGCACTTTATGATTTACTCAACTCAGATGGGGAGGTCCATCCTCCATTTGCCATATACTCTCCTCCTCCGGGGGTCCCACTGTCCTGCTCAGCCTCTGCCACTTGCCAGCCCTTCAAGCCTATCCATACTGATAATAATATGGTGCAGATTATTCCTGTTTTTGGCTTTCAGATCTGCAATTTATATATGTAACCTCTTGTTTGGAACTGGCCTGCTCTACCTCTATCACATTTTCACACACACACACACACACACACATGCAGTGTGTGTGAATAGCAAACATGCAGTACTACGCACAGTTTTAGGGACCTGAGGAAAAAATGTATTTAAAATGCAATTTAATAGGTCAGTCACATTTATTTCCTATGAAACACAAGCAGTAAGAAAACCTTGGATATTTCTTTGCTTAGACATCATTCTGAAAGTCTTGAAGGTACCTAACTTTAAACCTAACTCTCCTTGCTATCAGGGACATTAGCTAGGGCAAAATTAGTTTTGTGATTGATTTGTTTTTCCTTTCAAAAAGAGAAAAATCTTGAATTTCAATATATTTATATTTAAATAAATTGTAGCCTTTTTTATAGCCAGGTTTATATTACCATAACGTTAACTATTATGTTAAAGGTAATAGCTACATATTACTGTAAATGTTATAATAATGTAAATAAAACAAAAATACTATTGTAAACAATATTATTATAAATAAATATTAATATTTTTTATATTGTCGATCTCTGGTTAATGTTACCTCTGCTAACGGTCCGGCCGTGGCTCAGTGCACAGTGACCGTTGTCCGATATTCGGCTCGGGCTGTCGGTAGGTGCTCGAGAGTCGCCCGCTGGTAACGCCACCTCGTGCTCGTGTACGTTACCCGCTGCTCCGACTGGGCTCACCGCGGCCGTTGGTGCGGTTTTGGTGCGTCTGTGCTTCGCCGTAATGTTCCTTCTCTCCGTGATTAACGCGCACTTCCAGCAGGCGCACTGCACGAACGGACACTTGCCCGCGTGACCCTTCAGCTCCGCGGTGAAGCCATGGTTACGGCAGCGCGTGCACTTGGGCCTTCGCGCCATTTTAGTCTTATATTCTTTAGAATTCATGAGCGGTAACTAATGGAAATAAAACAGATCTAAGAAGCTAACAGATGCACGTTCAGAAATGGAGAATAAATCGATATAGGGATTGTGTTATCCACTTAAATACGATTCCTCGACTTTAACATTTAATCACGAAGAGGCCCAGGTGTTAAACATTGTAGCATTTTCACCGTGGGAATGCTAAAAACTCACTTTCACAGAGCGTCTGTAATAATTATTCGACCAGGTCAGAGACACTGAGGAATTTTGTTAATTACACATTTTCAGGGTGTCCACAAAGTGCACTTAATTGAAAGCTGCGTGTGTTCATTTGATTAAAATACTTTGGTTCCATGGTAATCTTGCCAAAAACATTGTACATGCTTCTCTCCCTCCCGGTCATTGATTAAAACCCTAAAAACTTGTGTTAAACTGAATTTAAAAAGTTACTTGGAAAAAATGAATACACTAATCCCTATTACCTTCATTCAGTATGTGTAGATATGAATTTGCAGTAAGCCTGCCTATCCCCACCCACCCCTGTACCACTTACCTACAACTTGAAAGCCCTGACTCACTGTTTGATATGGTTCCTTGGATTTATGACATCAAAAATCCTGGCTGTGAATTCATGTTTTTCGGTTAGGATGAAAACAAAACAATTCAGGTGGGTTTGCTGTAAAATGTACCCCTTCTAGATGATAGGAACCAGATATCCACTTTTTAAAGCATCTCACAGAAAGAATATGAAAATGTTATGAATATTATCCATATTATATAAAAAGATCAGAAAATGGGTAGGTTCACTTCAAGTTGTGAATAGCAAAAAGAAAAAATATAAGTGGCCACTGTAAAGAGGTTTTTCTACAAAGCACAATTTCACACCAAACTGACTGGAGTGACCATTGAATATTTTTTCTTTAGGTGAAATATGTGAAATTCTTCATTCAATGTTCACTGAAAGTATTGCACAGTACTTGCAGTCAACAAATATTGGTGCTGAAGGAAGGTCATTGTTGAATAGACATAAATATTGTTGAAATTTAGGATGCTATGCTTGTTATTCAGTTCATTTCCACACCTCTAGGCCTTGGTTTTGGGTATTTTTCTGAGAAACAAGTCGTCCGGTGCTAGTGATACAAGATTTTAAGATTTTAAAAGTGAAAAAAAGGCACAAAGCTTTGATGGATGACCAAATCCAGATGTCTGACATTTTGGACCTCAATTTCTTGGATACTTTGGATAGTTGCCCACTGGCTTTGGAGTTTCTAGTGTAATCCGTGATGACCAATTTGACCTTTTCTCTTTCTCTACTCTTTGCTTTTTTTTCTCTCCTCCTGCCAACTCCAAATCAGACTACAGAATCTCCTGCCTTTACTGTGGTGACAGTGGCTATTCTTTTCTCTGTTTCAGCCCAGCTGTCACTGCTCAAACGTTCAAGGACCTATTAACACAGATGTGTCTATACATCACCGGCCTACGCATACAAGCACATAAGACATAATTGTTAGACTAAACAAGAAATAATGGGCAAAAAAAAAAAAAATTAAGAATTTAGTCACTCAGATTTATTAGTATTCCTTACAATGGCAAGAGAAAGAAAGGCTGAACAAGATTTATTAGACTTGTTCATGGAAGCCGTGCTCCCTGTAAAACGATTGGGAATTTCTGGGCTCGGATGAGCTTTATTGTATCGGCGCGATGACGGCTGAGCACTATAACTTATTAGTCAATTCATGAAGGCTTTTCCTTTCTATTATCCCGCTTCTTGAGTCAGCAGCATTATGTAACACATTTAATCTTTCAAGCTCTGTAGCTTCTAGTATTCTGTGGTCTTTCTCTGAGGCTGATATACACCAATGAACCAAAACATTAAGACCACTCAGATGAGGTGAATAACATTAATTATTTTGTAACAGAGCTGCATGTTAGTGGCTGGAATATACATAAGGCAGTCAAAACTTTAAAATGGCCCTCTTATTTCTACTCTCATTGTCCATTTTCTCAGCTCCACGGACCATACAGGAGTACTTTGTAGCTTGACAATTACAAAATTATCTTTCTTTTTCTTTCCCCCCTGTTCTTCAATGGTCAGGACCCCCACAGAGCAGGTGTGATGTGGTGGTGGATCATTCTCAGTGCTCCACTGACACTAACATGGTGGCACGAGTGGATCAGACACAGCAGTGCTGCTGGAGTTTTTAGACACTGTGTCCACTTGCTGTTCACTCTATTAGACACTGCTACCTCATTTGTCTGCCTTGTAGATGTAAAGTCAGAGACTGTAGCTCATTTGCTGCTGCACAGTTTGTGTTGGTTGTTCTGTGGTTTGTCCTGACTATTGACGAACAGGGCAAAAGGGGCTAACAAAGTATGCAGAGTGACAGGTAGACTACAGTTTGTATCTGTAGAATTATATAGTCACCTATATATTCAGTGGACTGTATTGCTGGGAAACTTTACATAAGTAGGAACCTCTTGCACAGACTTCTTTTAACTTAGGATATCTAACTTGAAGGTCCTTTTGCTGAATCTTATTTCACGAAATAACAGCCCTTCCCCTTCCTCTGGGTTTTAAACCGAGATGAAGTTTATTCATGCAAAAGGGGGAGGTAGGCAGGTTACACACTGAGACCTTTTTAAAATCGAATGGGAACAAGCCCAAGTCCCTGTGTGCCTGTAAATTGTTCTTTTTTTCATGGAAAACGCATAAAAGACTGGGGGAAGGGGTTCAGCTCCAGCTTACCATTATTAAAATGACTGATTATCCGTGGCCTAGTTTTGACTGACAGAATCTCTTTCAGCAATGGAAGACGTACTGTGCACTGGTTTGGATCCTATTGTTTTATTGAGCTGTAATTGTTGCCCTTCTGAAAGTCACCTTAGCGGTGGTGTTTAGTTTTGTTAGCATGTGTGTGTGTGTGTGTTTATGAAGGCGTATTCAGATAATGATGCCCTAAGATTGGCCATTTCCCCTTTGAAACTGTAGCATTCCAAACATATTCTCAGAAACACAGAATCAGACAGACAGGGTTTCATACCTCACACACCTAAGGAACCCATCAACTTGTGGGGCGGGGCGCTCAAGCAGCAGGTGAGTATCAGAGGCGTAAGTGAAGATAGAGGTGGGGTCTAATTGGATATTCATCAATCTGCATGTACTGAATAAAGTTAAATTATATCCAGGACACTTTTAAAGGTGTTTTTTGAGGTGACTTCTACATTTGTAATTCTGAACAGAGATGACGTTTTAGGAGGCTGATTAACAGAGTCACAGCCAGGTTTGTGTTCTGCAGAACCTATATAGAAATGCATCTATATTCCAATTGCTAATGACAACACTGGTTAAAATGATGCAGAGATCTGTTCTGAGCTTTTTTTTTTTCATTTCAGACCAAATGGTAATAAAATATCTCTTAAATATATGCTGAAGGATATTAAAATATAATACATTTTTTTGTATGTTTTTGTATGGTTGATTTATATTTTTTTATAAACTACCTAAAAATACCTGCATTCTAATTTTGTTTTTTAAGATAAAATCAATGAAATTTCAATAACAATTTCTGAAAATAATTTAGATATTACTCAGTGAATAAGATTTTTGTTTATATATTTAAAATATAATTATTCTTATTAATGTTGATGGAGTTTACATAGCTAAATACATTTTAGTTTTTGCAAAATATATAACTAATAGGCAAAAGAACAGACCCTTTTACTTGTAGGGTCACACTTTATTAGCATAAAACCCACCCACGTTTGTGTCGCCGTTCACATAACGCCCTCCTGATTAGTCACTCGGCGAAGGAACCGTGTACAATTGTTTGCATAAACCCCTCCACATATCGGCACATTCAAACTCCGAGTTGGGACGCACTGCGTTCGTGTCGCTAGGGCAACGTAGCCGTTTTGGAATTAGCGTAAACCCCGCCCACTCATTTGCATCAAGTCCTCCCTCTCTCGCTGATTGGCTGCTGGGTGAAGCAGCTCCTTTCGTGCGGAGGGAAGCAGCGCTATCTGGACCTGCTTTTGTTTGTGGATGAGCTCCGAAAGCCGTCTCCGAAATGTGGACTATCATGGCGAAATTACTGGTCTTACACTTGCTCTCCGCGGACCTTTATCCCGGGAAAGGTCGGTTTTTATAGACTGAGAATGGATGGAGAAAACTGATGCTAGGTTAAAGGGATTTATAACGCGGGAGCCTGCGAAATGTGTCGTATACATTAGGACCATCTACCGTCAGCCCATGTGCTGTAGTGTTAATGTATAGGATTCATATTCAGTCCATCTTAAGCCTT
The DNA here is from genome assembly GCF_029633855.1 of Hoplias malabaricus. NCBI lineage: Eukaryota > Metazoa > Chordata > Actinopteri > Characiformes > Erythrinidae > Hoplias > Hoplias malabaricus. The sequence continues at coordinate 23,931,011 of NC_089808.1, forward strand.
GTTTAATAGCGACGAGTAGGTTTAATAGGCTGTGGACAGTCTCTAATAGAGAAGAATACTGAGACCATTTGGCTCACCTAAGATTTATTGTTCCCAGAGAATCCTCATCCTCATCTTCCTCTTCCTCTAGTGGGGTCCTAATTTATGTGAATGCATGTTTGTTTACACTAACCCCGGACTGGTGTTCATTTTTTACATTCCTCACGTGGTTCTGACTCATACTGCACAAAGCTTAGAGATTTATGTTTGCCATTTGCTCTCTCTTTCTCTCTCTCTCTCTCTCTCTCTCTCTCTCTCTCTCTCTCACACACACACACCTCACTCATGGCTCACTATTGTGTCTCATTTTTTTTCAAACACAGCGAGCGAAACGGAAACGGAGGAGTGCGAGGACGGACAGTTTCAGTGCAGAAACAAGAAATGCATCATGAGCATATGGAGGTGCGATGATGATGACGACTGCTCAGACAACAGCGATGAGGAAGACTGCTGTAAGTCACATAAGTAACAGCTGGGGATGAAGAGCCAGAAACCAGCACCAGAATACGACTAATGTCACTGAGTGTGTGTTGATGAGGAGGTTGACTGGCTGATGAGGAGGACTACTGTTAGGAACAGTTGATGAAGCACAGAGTATACACTATTAACCACTGCTGACCATGAAGGGTTAGAAATAATAGCTGATGGAGAGTTCTGAATCAGTGTTAGATGATGAAGAGGGCTGTGATTCAGAAGCAGAGGAAAGGTTGTAAGTAAAAAAGTCTTAAACAAGAGCAGATGATGGGGAAGACTCCTGTTAGGAACAGGTTTGAGTCACGCTCCGGGTGACTGTCTGTGAGGAGTGTGGTGTGTTCTCTTTGTGTCCACGTAGCTTTCCTCCGGGGTCTCCGGTTTCCTTCCATGCTCCAAAAACACATGTTGGTAGGTGAATTGGCGATTCAAAAGTGTCTGTAGGTGTGAGTGATTATGTGAGTGTGTGTCGCCCTGTGAAGGACTGGCACCCTCTCCAGGGTGTATTCCTACCTTGCGCCCAATGATTCCAGGGAGGCTCCACACCTACTGTGACCCTGAACTGGATAAGCGCTTACAGATAACAAATGAATGAACGAATGTTAATAGCTAATGATGATGAAGAACAGTCATAGGCCAAATATAAACAACAACAAAGGGTTATAAATCAGTACTAATTGATTTATTTGAGCCATTAATAACAGCTGTTGAATATTACAGATAACAGATGTTGAATATTACTATCATTTAATAGCTGATGATGAAGAGTCATAATTAGCACCATGTGATGAAGGCTGATGTAAGCCCACTGTACAAGACCACTATAATTCAGCACAGAGTGGGGCACTGATAGATGATAAGTTTATTCAAGATTGTTATCATAAGTCTGCTGCTGCTGATAAAGACTGGTTTCAGTCTGTATTTGATGAAGAAGAATGTCATAAGTCAGCACTAAAGAGGAAGACTGCTGTATTAGCAGCTGATGAAGAGGCAGAGAAGTCAATATTAGATGCTGAAGGGTGAGTTAAGAGCTGATTAGTGTACAATGATGAAAATGGCTGTAAGACAAAAGCTGGTGAAGAATCATAAGCAGTAGCTTGTGTTGTGATCATTGTCAGTCCATGTTGGATGAGGAAAACTTGTAAATAATAGCTGATTAATAGTATCTAATCAATAATCGATGGCGGAAACTGCTGTAGGTTTAAAGCAACACTAGGTAACAATAGGTATTGTTGCTCCTGTGCTCCCCCTACAGTTGCAGAGTGGAATTCACCTTTATAGCACTGTTCTGAATACAAGGGAGGAGGAGGTGGTGGTTTCCTACCCTCCTCCAAAAGTTACATAGTGCAGTTTCTGCAGCTCTGAGCCCGACGTAGCAACGGCAGAGGCTCTGTTTCTCCTTATTACAACTCAGTGGAGCGTCACCATAATTTTTAAGCTTTAATTTCATTCATTCATTATCTGTAACCGCTTATCCAGTTCAGGGTCGCGGTGGGTCCAGAGCCTACCTGGAATCATTGGGTGCAAGGCGGGAACACACCCTGGAGGGGGCGCCAGTCCTTCACAGGGCAACATAGACACACACACACATTCACTCACTCCTATGGACAATTTTGAGTCGCCAATCCACCTACCAACGTGTGTCTTTGGACTGTGGGAGGAAAGCAGAGCACCCGGAGGAAACCCACGCAGACACGGGGAGAACACACATACTCCTCACAGACAGTCACCCGGAGCGGGAATCGAACCCACAACCTCCAGGTCCCTGGAGCTGTGTGACTGCGACACTACCTGCTGTGCCACCATGCGGCCCCTAGCTTTAATTTTAAGGTTAAAATACTAACTTGCTTTAATCATCAGTGCACTGCCGTACAACCAAGTTCGGACTTTACATTTCACCTAGTTGTGTCACTGAACACAGACAAACTAGTCATTAGGGGCAGGAGAGCATTTGCTGGTCAGGTGCCTTGCGCAAGGCAAGTCTATTCACTAGTCTAATGGAAAAAAATGCATTAAAACCTTGGATATTTATGTGATGTCAGTACGTACTATTGAAAATGTCAGCACCCACTACTTCAAACAGCTTCTTGTCTCCCTGCCCCGTCAGTCAGTATGTGATGAGGACGACTGTCATTGAAACGAAATTGAGCGAGCAGTATTCGTTCTCGTTTGCTCAGTGTAATACGGTAATGCCTGATGAGGAAGGCATTTATAAATTAATAGTGCATGAGGAAAACTGGAGCCAGCTTTAGATTTCTGTACAGGGACAATATCGATTCCCTTGATTACATTTTTGATTAAAGTGAGAGAGAATCTGACCACAGTTAGGTATAAAATGTATTGCTACAGGACACTAAGATGCAAACATGACCATTTTTGTATCCACTATAACATATAGCCTCATATATGGATACCAAACCAGGCTTTCCATCCAGTCCTTGGGGGTCCCCAGGGACCCTCAGTCTACATTATGTTTCTGTTCCAGCTCCAGACACACCTGGAGCCAGGCAATCAAGGCTATATGATGCTGATTACTGGCTCAGGTGCGTTACAAAATGGAACACAACAGGAATGTACCCTGGCTGTGGATCCCCAAGAGGAGGACTGTAAAATCCCTGTATCAAACTCTCCAGAAGTCGTAGGTGCAAGCCCAGGTACAATCAGGGAGGATATGCTGCTGCCAGTAATCACTGATGGTAGGGATGTACAATGATAGTGGTACTGGGATTGTATCAGCACTGGCCAGATGTTCATATTTGACTGATATTTCAATGATATATTGTTTACATCCCACATTAGGTTGGATTTTGCAATATTTCCATGAGCATTTGGTGGTATCCAGCCTTTACAGCCTTAGTGAAATCAGGTACTGCCATTGGGGCCTGGTTAACATAGGCTCATATGCTGCTGCTTCAGAGCATACAAACAAATGCCAAATTTTTCTACAGACATTGTACAAGCTGTGGGCACCCTGGCAGAATTTTGAATTTCCCTTTTCCACGAGGGAACACAGTTCTTGTTCTTAATGAAACGTCTGTGACCGGCTTTGGTCAAAAACCCCACAGCAGTGTTCTTCCCCTGTGTCTAAACAGCCCTGTTCAGAACACCTGCTTTCAGCGCCTGTTCCTTTAAATGATAACGAGCCGCTCGCTGTTCACCCCGACCCTAAGCACACAGAAGTGAGGAGCGAGGAGCAGCTGGTTTTTAGCTGTTTGAGCTCGGTTCTCTTTTTTCTCTGTTTGTACTCAGAGCTCTTATTTTTCCATGCTCGTGTGTCTGTTTTGCTGCGTCTAACCTCATCTTTGTGCACTCACATAAACACGGGTCCAGCGCTGTGATTGGACAGACTTAGACGAGGGTGCGGGCTGGTGATCAGATTCAATGTCACGGTGAAAACATATCGTACATGTGAGACTAAAAATGATATTGAGTCGAGACCCTCTCACTTAAAAAGGCTTAAATGCTTCATAACGATTGCATTAAGCTTCGTTTTCCTTTCTGCCAGTTTGGAAAGTCGATGGCAAAAGTCTTTCACTTAATAAATGAGTTCCATTGTGTCAGAACCGTGTTGAAAATGTCATTGTCATTTGTTTGACATTCACTTTGTACTCGTTTTAATCTGCTATTATGGAGAAAATGAATACTAGACTTTTTTTTCATTACTTTTGACATTTCAGGATATTGTTCAGATTTCATTGTTTGAGGTGTTGGGTCACACACACACACACACACACACACTATTGTTTTTGTGATTTGTGGGGACATAATCTAGATTTTGAATCATTTTGTTGAGATTTACCTTTAAACCCGTGAGCAAGACAACTCCCCTAAATATGAGTGTGTAAAGAGGTTTTGGTCAGTGAGGTACAGAGGTCCCTACAATGTGATATATGCCTGGGATACACACACACTTGTTCAGGACAATTGCTGGGTAATGAGATTGGATTTTTTTTGTTCTGACTGGACGTGGCTGTAGTCGGCTGGATGCTCTGTAGCTGCTTTGCACCTTGTTCTATTTCTAATCTCGCCCTTGGGGTGAAAAGGATGATTATGAAATAATAAAGCTTCCTAATTGTGACAGCTGCAAATGCATAATTGGCTTTGGACTAGGGCTGGGCAATACCGCAGAAAATATCACGATATGACCTCAAATCCGTATCATGAATGATTACATTGTCTTTGAGTTTTGCCTCATGGTTCACTGACGAGGCTTTTACAGTAAATATACTCCAGTATTAAAGGTGAAATATGTGTTTCTAATGTCGCTGGGAGCTTGTCCGTCTCTTTTTTTGAGTCATGCTCTGTTCTTATTCTCTGTAATTGTGTTTCAAGTGTTAAATAGACTGGGGGATTAAATTTGGTCGCTGAAACTGTTTTTTCTCAGTGTTTACATCTGACTTCTTTATGTTCAGTGTCCAAGTTAACCCAAGTAGGTCACCATGCTTAAAGGGGTATAAAGCCTCTCAGCATTGGGCTGTGGAGCAGTGGAACTTTTGGATGACCTTGCAGCATCAGTAGCTAATCTCAATAATAGTTTCATGGCTGAGTGAGCAATCCTCACAGCAATGTTCCAACTTATGCTATTAAGCCTAATCAGAAGAGTAGAAGCTTGATTTTAAAAGACGAATTAGATGAAATAATAATAAAAGCTGTCAAATTTGCATGCAGATTTGACCCCATGCAACTTTGATGAATCAGCCGCTGTGTATTTTCATAATAACAATGTCATAGGACGGCATCCGAGGATGGTGTTCCTCCTTTGTCTTCTTACTCTCTTCCACCTCTCTCTCTCTCTCTCTCTCTCTCTCTCTCTCTCTCTATCTCTCTCTCTCTCTCACTCTCCCTCTCTCTCTCTCCTCCCTCTGTTCTCTCAGCCTCTGAGCATGTGGCCTACATTCATTTGGCGTGAAAACAAGCCAAAAAGAAAAGAGTGGAAATCCTCCCAGCGACAGCTTCCCACCTCCCTCTGCTTTGTTCCTCTTCCTCATGTAGGAATGTGTACCAGCAGAATGTTTTTGGATGCTGTGTTTTCACAACCAACCAAAAGGTCTAAGCAAAACGCTTGACCCCTGACTGTGAAACCAAGTGGCTCCAAGAGCTTCCAGAGCCGCGGCCTGAAAGCAGGTCACTGTTAGTGTTTGTGTTCTTACATAATTCATATGTTGCCAATTCCTGCGCCCAGTGAACTCCAAGTTTCCTGGCATAAAAGGGCAGCAAGTTAGGTCGTATACAGCCTGTTACAACAGGGAAGCGGTCCAAACACTTTCCCCCAAGGGTCTCTTACACTGAATACCAAACTACTAATGGCCCAATTAGGAATGGCCAAAACACTGAAGAGCTACTGCCGCTTGGTGTTAAAAACTGCTTTGTTTATTTTGCTCTTAGCTATTTCCCCAATATTTCATGACACTAGATTTTGGGACATTGCTGTAATCATGGGATTGTATACAGCCTGAAGAACACAAGTTATGTGAGGTCAATGTGTTGGTTCTGGAAGTATCTTCATCACTCCAGAGACCACAGCTCCAATTTTCTACACTCTAGTGATGTTTCACACACCCCTAGCCCACATTTGACATTGGGCCTGGTGACCCAAGGCTCATGTGCAGCTACTCAAGAGCTAATTAGCCAAATTAGATACTTCAGAGTGTCAGAAATGGAGCACAGGCCATTATTATCACAGGTTCTGTCACAGGCAGGTGGAATATGAAATATAATTAGAGCTCTAACGTCTGTTGTTTCCCGATTGGGAAAGTTATTGCTTTTAATTATGCAAAACAGCCCTGGGCGGGCAGTAGCAAACTGTCACCTTCTATAACATCACAGTCTGGTGGTATAAAATCAGACATTGCTTCTCAGTAAGCGCTCTTGCGTGTTGTTTGTCCTTGTGTTCATGCTTGATGTCATCTTCCACTGCCCAGGTTACCAATGCCAAGCACATTTAAAGCAACCCCAAGTAAGATTTGATATTTTTGCTCCAGGGCTCCCCTACATTTGCCAACATAGTAGGATAACTCCTCCAAAATGTATATAGTGCAGTTTCTGCAACGCTGAGTCCAGAGTAGCAATGACAGAGGCTCTGTTTACCCTATTACAGCTCAGTGTAACATTGCAATGATTTTGATGCTATACATTTAAGCTAAAAATATTACCTATAGATCCTTTAATATGCCCAAACTTTGTTCTAGACCTGCCCTGAATAACGAGGATACATTGGGCTGTAACATGTCAAATGAATTTGCAATGAATTTACTGCCTATCATTCACTGCGGCGTCATGAATTTTGCTATTGAACAATTATTTTTAAGAACAATCTTTACAAGTCAGTTTGTGTTACATTTTCTTACATCATGAACAAGAATCAGCTGAAAAAATGCCTGGTGGCATTTTTTTTACAAGATCTGTTTTAAACATGGCTTCCCCCATGTGCTGAATCCAGTCTTTTAGCATAGTCTGGCTCACTCAGGCACTTCAAAGCAATTAGCATTTTTATCTCATGAGCTACACTATAAAGAAATATTTTAAAAAATAAGTAATGACTTTTAGAACAATTGTTTACTTATTCTTTAGTGGTAAAAAAGGACCTAGTGTTCCTTTAATGTGCTTGCTTTCCAAAACAGGACATTCAGTTTTCAATGATTTTTAGAAGGCACTGGTTCAGCTGTGTTGTTGTATGCTAAGTGCAGATTAGCAGCTCTCTGCCAACACTGAGAACACAGTGAAATGTCCAGCGTACATTTATCAGTTGTTATGTTTTAAGCTGCTGATGCATGTGATGACCAAGAGACGAGGGGCTTATGTCAGTCAAATGCCAAGAAGTATGCTCTGTGAGATTTGTTAGGCTACAGTTAGTGTGTGCTAGTGCTAGCTTTATTAGACTGTCGTGTTACAGTCAGAATAAAGGTACGCTGGATGCCTAAAAATTTGAGGACAACTCCTTCAGCTAATTCAAGGGGCAGACTTTGTGGACACAGATGTTCAGCGTGTTTAATTTGCCTGCATAAGTAATTATGAAATGAAATGTTCTGGAAGTGCTGCACAGGAGCTTAAGGGGACAATGCTCAATGGCAGGAGTCCACCAGAGGTGTATTAAAAATAAATATGCCTTTGAAAATGTGATGTGTACAATTCATTTTTAAGGATACAAAGCAAGACCTGAAGACCACAGTTGTACATTTGAGGGTACAAAAAATAAAAATGTACATAGGCTACAGCACTTTACACTATAGACATGTTGTTTTATTGGTTTCACTCATCAGTGTATTACATTGACCTGTGCCTGGCTCAATGCAGTTACTCGTTCACAAATAGCTGACCTTTCCTTGTAATATATTCCACAATGTGTCCTATTCCCATCCCCCACTGTCCTCTTTATCCCCACAACAATAGCATCCCCACCTCACCCCAATGGATTCAACAGCTTTCACAAGGCTTTAGTTATTCCAAATAATCCAGCGCTCCTCAGATGTGTCATTCCTGCAGGATTAGTAGCTCCCGTTCGTTCGAATTCTTGGAGATGAATAATTGTTGTTGTTTGCAGTGACTCATAAAGCTTTGGTTTTCTGGTGGTTGTGAATAAACGCAAACCTTCACTTAATGGTTCAGCATCTATTTTATTTCACCCTCTCACTGCTGCACCATTTAACGTGGAATGAAAAACCAACTCAGATCCATCACTGAACAAGGAAATATTCTAGAAATTTATGGCGTTGTTTATCCAGATGTTATGGGATTAGTTTCACAATACTGAGATTGGGATCATGTCAAAAAACACGGATCAAACCATTTTTAAAATTTTCAGTAGTTTTTTAATGATTTCCACTCTGTAAAGATGCAAGATGTTTTTTAATGCGCGCCTCTTCAGTCCTTCAGTGCATTTTCTGTCTCTTTTTGGTTGCCAACCAATTGTTGATGAAGCAATGGCATGATATTTATGAAATCGCAGGGGTTGATGTTGCACATGTGTGTGTGTGTGTGTGTGTTCAAAGCAGTATTATGGACTTGTGTCAGGAGCATAGCTCATTTATTCAGCCATCAAAAGCATGTTGATGATTTGGGAGTTTGCGTAAGTGGGACAATGGTGACAGGGGAGAGCTGCTTCCATCCTCAACTGCGATGGCGTGTAGATTTGTTGTTGGCTTGTTTTTTAAGGCATATCGGAAAAACAAAGCTATTTTGGCAATTGTGTCTTCATCCTCAGGTCCTTGATGTGGTTGAACAAATTTCTTTCTCTGTGTGATTCTGTGTCCAATCAGCAGGCTGGTCCTCACTGCTCTAATGAGCGGCTTATCATCAAACGCAAGGACACTTACTCAGCAGCCTTCTGTCCTTCTCAAATGAGTTATAGATTGAATGTTGAATGAGGGCAAATAGCAATGTTTGATATCCGTTATATATTCATATTAATGCATTTCTCACATTTAGGGTCAGTAATGTATGATTACTATGGCTTTGTCCTGTACTTTATGGTCACAGATCTGGCCTAATTAGTGTAATTAAGGTATCAACTTACAAGCCCAACTTATGTATTGGATTTTATGTAATTAATATAGACAGCAGTATGTCAAAAAATACATTTTCTTAAGTATTATCTTACTTTCGAAGGACATATAATTGCAAAACACTAACTCGTTAGTTTGACATTGTAATTTGATCATAAATCTAAAAATAAGTAATTATTTTGTGATTGTAAGAACTTTTCCATAGATCTCCATTCCCCCTCAAATCTTCATTCTGGAGCAGTAAGTGTTCTGGATGTAACAGTGGAAGTCATTAGACGTTATCACAGTTATATTGCAATTACAGCTGACTTCACAAGCCCAGCGATCTGCAGGCACTTCGTATAATGAAGCGTCTGTATGATACATATTTCTTCTGATCTTGGTGATATTAATTGGTTCATTTCCTCTGTAGCTCAGCGATCATGAACCTGGTGCTACACAGATGATTGCATATGAATGAAAATCATGATTTGTGAAAAGCCCAGTTAATCGTTTTGTTTTGTAGTGAGAGAAATGGTAACAGCACCAACTCAATGAAATGAACATGAATCACACCAGGTTCTGTTAAACGCTGAGGAAAGAGTTAGGGTTGAAAACATACTTGAATCAATATTGAAATCACAATTTATTAGAGCCTAATTATCAAGTCTGTGTAGCCACAATTAATAAGCCTTGTATTTTTATTTGTAATATCTCCAATTTTTTGCTAAATCTTCTTCCCAATTTTCAGCTGTTTGCAATTCTCCCATTAGTGAGTCTCTCTGGATCTCACACAGTGCCAGGAAGGAAGGTAGAGGCGAACATGTGCTTCTGCCGAGAAATGAAGCCAGTTTACCACTTCTTTTCAAACTCTGCCATCCTCCAAAAGTTTCAGAGTGCAATTACTGCAGTGTTGAGTTCAGAGCAGTAACAACAGAGACTCTGTTCTCACTATCACAGCTCAATGATTTTGAAGCTGATTTCACCCATTTTTGAACATGTTATTTACGGTGAGCTGAGCTAGCAAAACGTATTAAAAAAGTGAATGAAGAGGGAAGATTGGCTGTAGATTGGAAGATTGGCATCTAGTAACCATAACACTCTATAAATCTGGTATAAAACATTAAAACAACTCGAGCTGTGTCCTGCTTGAACAAAAAATAAGTGGTCTTTGAAGTGCTGCATGTGTGAGCCCTAATAATGAATAACACTGTGATTGCAGTTGTTAATTACAATAAAAACTGATTGCCATATTGTGATCTCCAGGAAGTGCCTGCCATTTTACAGAAAGCTCTGATCTTTGTTCGATGCTGTAGAAATCATTTATTAGAAGGTTTAGTGTGAGTTAGTGTGGTTTATCGTGAACAAGTGCTTGATTGTGATGCAGCAGGCAAACCTACTCCATGCGATGCGCTAATTGAAGCCTTTTACGACTGTATAATTGCTGAGGCCAAAACTGCAATTTTAATAAATGCATGATTAATTGCGCGGCCCCAGGACAAAAAAGAAAAGAGGAAACAGCTTGGTAGCCGATATGCAGGGCTGCATGAGAGGAAAAAAAGCGAAGACAAGAAATGTAACTAGAGCAACATCAAAAAGGCGAGACCTGCTTTCTCAGCAGGAGGATTTACAGTCCAAAACTTTTGCCTGTGATTCTGAAGAACGGCCGTAACGTTGAGTCCCAAACGCCGCTGACAAATTCATGAGCTATCTTGCACTCTCCACTTTAACATCTTGCCACATTACTTATCCCCCATTGAGGAGATTCCTTTGCTACGTAACTGGGGCACCTCAGAGCGAATGGGCTTAGTGCTAAGGCTACTTTATAAAACTGTCTACACATGAACTCTTTTCCCTTCATTACTCATTCTCAGTTTTCACCTATTCCCACAAAACTGCAGAACCTTGCAATTTTCATGTTTAATGCTTCCGTGAACCAGCTTGTCATATCCAAATAATATGACAAGAGGGTGCTAACAGCTAGCATTTTGCTCATCAGAAAAACATCCTAGATGTTAAAAATCCACTTCACCACATCCACCACCACTTTACCTCATTCCCGACACTTTTTCAACCAGCTACTGCCTCTTTATCTGACACTTGATGCTCATATGCTGCCCCAAGCACAAATTACTTAATCCCTGAATTTATGCGGGGGTTAGCATCTTAAGCTAACACAGTTCTCCTATCAGTGCCTCCAGATTAGCACTATGAGATGTGTCTGCTTCTCTCCTTGGGCCTCTACTATTTTGTCTAGCCGCCTGAACCAGATCCCAGGGCGGTTATTAGTGACTCCGTACTTTAAATCCAGCCATTATCTGCGATTAGAGAGAGTGACTCAGAGGGAAGATTAGAGAATGCTCGATGAGAGAGCTTAGCGCTGTTGTCAAGGCCTGCCTCAGACTAGAGTCTGTGACCTCGGACTCATGGCCACCCTCGCAGTCATTTTGCTAACGTTTTCTGTGGCTGGCTTTCCTTGTAAAGCGTCAGTGAATTTAATGTAATGATGCTAATAACATGAAAATGCCAGACACACTTTGGATTGATGCAAAATTTAATGAATGGACTAATAGAGATGGTCTAAAATGATTTACCAATATTTTTCTATAAATAATGACCAGTTCATTATGGGCATGTGTGAAGCTGGCTATAAATGTATTAAATTTATTTCCTGCCACATGATTTTTAACTGAAGAGAATAATTCCACCACAATTCAACATAATTTACAGACTAAGTTTATGAATTAATTCACTGAAATATTAACACATGAATGCATGAATATGCACGAATAATTGATAATAATAAACACATGAATAATTAATAACTTAATCCTTAAACTGATAAATTAAACCAGAGAGGCTATTGAAATGACTATCAAAATAAAAGTAACTAGGCCTATGTTGTAGCTGATGCCTTTATTGACAAAGGCTCTGAATTTCATGCTCTGACAGTGCTCACAGAACAAGATTCTGGCAAATAATTACCAAATCATTGTGTGAGGGGGTGCCCAGGGTCTTTCAGAGCCTTATGATTCAGAGGATTTCTCTCATGTCACAGTAACTTTCAGTTAAATTAACCACTGACACTGAAAGCTTTGGTGACTGATATTTCGCCTCCTCCAAGTCAGGGCTTTAAGAATTAAGGGCTTTCCCCTAGTGACAGGTACTTGTTATTTCAGTGGTGTTTCCTTCTGGAGGTGGACAGCAGGATATTGATATATTATCACAATTGTGCTACATTTGATTTTGGTAATTATAACCATACACAAGATAAGGTGTAAAATATCCTATGCCAATCCATTAGAGCTTCACATAGGGCACACCGCACACTGTTTCTGCCTACAGACACCAAAATTCCAGGTGAATCCTACACCTCAACATTAAGGTTGCTGTGGCCTTAATGCTCCAATCAGCAACTAGCTATCCTTAACAACTATGGTTACTCACTGAGCCCACTGTATCACCAGCTCTTCACAGGGGTCATTAAGTAGGCAGCTCCTCTCATTGGTGTTTTGCTGGAGGTGTCGTGGGCTTCAGAAGGCTCAACAGTGAAGTCTGGTGTCCCAGACCCACCCCCCTCCAAGCCAGCTTTAGAGTCCAACCTCACCCTTTACCATTAACAACCGTAAATCCACACTGGCCTCCCTGGTGACTAAGTCTGTATATAGCCCCACTGGCACCGTTAATGCATGCCCAGTGCCACCAGTTCCATGTGAACTTTACATGCTACATCACCTAAAATCCCAGTAGCACCTCTACAGTGCATTTCCCCAAGTAATCTGTGCTCTCCTTATCCACAAATGCTGACTAGGCCTTTCAGCTGTTTCTGATAACTCCTTCACAGCTGCCCTTAATAATGTCTGTATATATGTATGTTATTTTGTATGTGTTAGAGGGAGAGTGGGCCAGTTGGACTCTGACTCCCAGCTTTGAACGGATGAGGCATCATCTGTAAAGGAACTGGCAGCACTCAAGAGGCCACTGTTGGTTTGTTGAAAATGTGTCTGCAGTAGTGCGTTATAACTGTGTCAAAATATCGTGATACACACTGCATATATCCTGAAAGTGTCTTTCATCATCACAATTTGCTGCTGTTGTCAAATCCTACAGCCCTGTTTCCCTTTCAAAAGCTCTGAAGCGATGGAGGCTCTCTGTATGTGATGATAGAGCGGGTCTTGATGTTTCACAGCGATATCAACAGGCTGCACTCTACAGAATTCATAAGAAACGATTTGGAGATAGCAGCTATGAGATTGCATTTTGTGCCGGACGGCTTTCTGCTGGAGCGTATCTCCCAAAGACGGCTCAGAGGAGATTGACATCTAGGCTGCTGCGTTTGTAACACAACAATAGAGAGGCTTACATGTCTTTTATGAAAAGCTGGGGGATGTGAAAGGCTCTTTGACTGTTTGAGGTCCGTTGATATTGGAAAGGTATTTTACTGGAGGAATGATCAGGGGACGATGACTGTAATAAGAGGAAAAACAATAGGATTGCCTGGATCTGATGAAAAGGAGTCCCAGGGAAATTTCCAAGAAAAAAAATTGTAGCTTTGAATAGAATCAGACACATTTCTGGAGCTCATTTTGGAAACGTGGCTCATTTGAAGAACGTTTAATTAAAAACGCAAAATCATATTCACAGATTTTTTCTGGAAGTGCAGTTTAATCAAACACACGTGTGAGATTTCTCTGGACTCTAGACTTGCTGAGGTTTGTTTTCACAAATTGCTTGATAATGTTTTTTAAGACTCCTTATTCTTTCTGTTCCGAGGAACTTAAATTGACAGTTGGTATTAATTTCGCTGTAAAATTACAAAACCATAGTGATGCTCCGTTGAGCTGTAACAGGGAGATCAGGAAGCCTCGGTCATTGCTACACTGGGCTCAGCACTGCAGAAACTGCACTATGCAACTTTTGCAGGAGGGTTTTGCTCGTTTCGCATCCACACAGCCTCAGGGTCTTGGGGTCCTGTGTTCGAATCTCACCTTGGGCCACTGTGTTCTTCCTGTGTTGGCATGGGTTTCCTTCAAGTGTTTTAGCTTCCTCCCACAGTCCAACCATATACATGAATAGGTGGAATGGCGGTGTGAGTGACTGGGTGAATGTGTGAAATTGTCCACAGGTGTGTGTGAGTGTGTGAATGACTGGATGAATGTGTGAAACTGATCACAGGAGTGTGTGTGTGTGTGTGTGTGTTATACAGCGTGTGTTCCTGACTTGCAGACATTGATCTTGGATAGATTCTGGACCTATCCTGACCCTGATCAGGATGAAATGGTTAAAGAAGAAAAATGCATGAATGAATGAATATTATACTATCATTTCATTTAATGCCACTGTGTTTATATTTTAAAGCAGATGGAAACTAAGCCTTGATCTTACACCCTGCTTGAGTCTTGTTACCTCATCTCAGGCACATTGCTTTGTAGAAACTATGCTAATGAGGAAGTGTGTATTAAAACAGCTGGCACATCAGGACACGTGTAGACTGACCCCAAGAGGCAGCTCCACAGATAGGCCGCATTAATAGTTAATGTAGTTTTAATGACACGTCTGTCACTACGGTAAAATGTTGCTAAGGAGCCATGCTCTCAGAGAGAGACGCCTTTCCCCCCGGCGGGTTCGCAAAGTTCGGGAAGGATGTGAACATTCCCTGACTCTGAGAAGACCCTGCCATGGGGATCTGAGGGTGTTATTTTCATCTTGTTGAGTCAATTCTCATTTTTTCTGCTGTGGAGGTCGAGACACGAGACTCACTGATTGATGGTGAACACCCACCCCCACTTCACACATACACACAGTGTGTGTTCAGAGGCGCGAAATGCACACTCTGCCTACGCATCTATCTCTCTGCCTAGGAGAAAATGTGATGCTCTTGCCTTCTCTTAACAGGCTGGATTGGTATTTCTTAAATGGGGCATATTGTCCCTCCAGGGGTCTCAGTTAAACATCTGGGACCTGCTTTGGTCAAAACCACACAAGAATCAAACCACACAACCTTGTTCAGAATGCCCGCTTTCAGCACCTGTCCTTTTAAATGATAACGAACCACTTGCTCTTCACCCCAACTCTGAGCGGACAGCAGTGAGGAGCAAAGAGCAAAAGCTCTGATTTGTATCCATTTTTGCTCGGTTTTCTTTCTTCTTCGTTCTTATTTTGTCTGTTTTTTCTCTGTGCTCTTATTCCTGTTGTGTTTGTTCTGTTGCGTTCAACCTTGTTAAACCTTGTCTTGCGCTCTCACATAAACATGGGTTGAGCACTGTTATTGAATAAACTGAGGCGGGTGGGCGGGGCTATTCTTATGTCTCTGCACTTGACGTCAGAATCACAACGGCTTGTTTTGTCCCATGTTTGATGTAGGCAGCAGCTGGAGCATCATTCAGAAGATTTTGTGGAGTAGTCTAGGTGCTCTGGTAGTTACCAACTGCTCAGGATGCTGAGATTTTCTATCTGCTCTAACTGCCGAGGCACTCTTACAGTTAGAAATCTAGCTGCTGAGAGATAATCAGGTTACTAACAGATACTCTAGCTGCTCTAGCAGCTGAGAAACACTCAGACTGCTGTGATTCTGCTCTAATGTAGAAGTGCAGATGCCAGATGGCTCCTCACCCCCCTGTAGTGCTCTGTCCAACCCCCTGGGTGCACACGGCAAGTGATCAAAGCCCTCGCTCACCTTCGCCTGTAGGAGAATGGCCCAAAACCTGCTGCTGCATCTCAGTCAGGACAATGGCTTTGAAGAGCACTGCCAAGAGGCAATACAAGAGACATTTCCAAGGCAGTTTATCTCAATCATGTAGTATCAGCATGAAGTGTTCAAAGGCAACCGTCTGCAGTAAATGTGGCATTAGTAACTTGTTAAATCTGTACATCCCATCAGTAACCAAGACCCCGAACAGGATGAAAGTGAAGGAATGAAGGAATGTCGTCAGTATGGTAGTGTAGACTCATTCTGTCTTAATGGGTTGGTGAAGATATTAGCATGGCCAAATTGGCCAATAATGTCTTTAGATTTCAACAACTTTCCAACTATTTGGCATCATCACATTTTACCAAGTAGACCTACCAAGTTATTTCCAAATCCCAAGCTTACGTCCGGTGAAACTTCCCAATGAAATCCCAGTCCTGTGGAATATCAGATGCTTATAATATTCCTACTGAATATTTTTGTTAATTCTACAACCTGAGTAAAATCTGCGAGCTTGTGTTGTATTAAAACTTAATGATGATGATTATATTGCAGTAGGTAAAGTGGTCATATTACTAGACGGTCATATCATAAAGACGGTCCCAGGTGGCCACTTTTATATTTTGTCTTTGCTTGCTTAAAAAGGCTGTAATTATGCAAAGATTGTTGGCAGTGAAAAGTTCTGCCGGTATGCCCTCAGAGAAGGCTCCACATACGAAAGTGAAAATTTTTCCGTGACTAATTTTGTATTCTGTACGTAGAACAGCCATTGGCCACAATCCAGATGCCTTGCAGCATCCTATTGTACTCCCATCAGGAGCTGGAGTGTGCTAAATCTACGACATTGAGCGTCCGTGGTGGTCTTACCTCAAATCCTGATTTGAAAACGAAAATAGACAAGGAGATGGATAGATTTGAGGCCACTGTCTGCCTTTTTTTTTAAAGCTGATTGTGTGTATTATAGGACATCTTATGAAGCTGAGGATGTGGTGCCAAGATAGATAGATAGATAGATAGATAGATAGATAGATAGATAGATAGCCTTTATTGTCATTGCACATGTACAACGAAATTGAGCAGCAGTCCTTAAAGTGCTTAAACAACAAAAACAGTAGAAACATGCAGTTTTTTTACAATATAAATAACAGATTATTGCACAAGCCCTGAGTAGTTGAAGAATGATGCAGCTTGCATTTGAATTGTCAGGACTAGCCAACCACCCACCAAATTGGCGTCCAGGCCTAATGGGCAATTCCATGGTCAATTCCAAAGGGAAAATGAAAAGGTAGGCGCTTGCCTTTTCTACCTGGTCTGCTGACCATGTCTACAAATCTGAGAGACAAGAACTCTCTGAATGCAGCGTGGACCATGTGCTTGGCTTTGTTGCGCTCATTGTGAGTGTTATTCAAGGTTTAGCTTGTATACACATCATCCCAATGCTGGAAATCTGGTGCCATCTTATATTTGGAAAGTGAAAGCCACTGATCCTTGGCTGCATCCATTAGACCTGGACTTTTTTGGCAGCCTGGTGGACATGAAAATTCACTTGTGGACCAGTGCGGTCACTTCTGAGGTCAGGTGAACAACCCTGATGATGATTGGATGGTGTGACAGTAATAAACCATGTACTGTGGTATTGGAAAAAGTTACTGGTATTTGAAAGTCTTGATGGTATACATGAAAATGACCCTATCATGCTAAATGTCTGTACCATCTCTGTCCAGTACACTTGGTGCACAAACACCTAGGTGTTCAGGTTTAGGTTTTATGATTCTGGGGGTGTTTGGAGAGTTTAAATAAGACATACTCTACCCTTTTTTCACAGGGAAACACAGTTCTGGGTCTCAAGCCCCACAGCAGCCTTTTCCCCATGATAATTAGCCGCTCACTGTTCACACTGACCTCGAGCACACAGCAGTGAGGAGCGAGAAGCAGAAGCTCTAGTTATTAGTCGTTTTCGCTTGGTTCTCTTTTTTCTCTGTTCTGGTTTTCTGTGTTTTTACTCAGTGCTCTTATGTCTCAGCGCTTGTTATGTTTGTTTTGTTGCGTTTAACCTCAGACAGACAGACTCAGATGAGAGGGCAGGGTGATTCTAAACTCTCTGCACTTGACATCAGAAGGGGAGCAGATTCAGAACGGATTGTTTTATCCCATATTTTCTGGCTTAGGCAGAGCACAGAGAACAGACTGGGTGGGTCTTGTTTCACAGTGTGTGGCTTGGTGGGCTCCAGATTCCATATAAATGTGCACATACACCTGTGAACAAGTGAAAACGTCTGTAATGTTATGTAGCTCAGGAGTGCGACCTTCAGTTTATTGAATTTGAAATATAAATATTGAAATTTAACCCAAAATTTTTAGCATTTTATCAGCAGTAGTTTCATAAATCTGTATTGACTGATATTTCCAGCCCACCAATATATCGGACAGGTCCTGGAATATAATATCCAGGCGACAATGTGTGCGGAGATGTAATCTGGACATCTGTTACTATATTATTTCCCTCAGAGACTTAATGAAGTCGTTTGCTCTGTGAGAGCCTTAAATTCCCAAATCCCGAGATACGATATTGATTATTCTGTGAAATGTAATGGATCGGGCAGCGCGCCAGCTCTGCTGCCGAATTGTTCTCTCTTCGTCCTGCTGCTGAGACGGCCCCCAGTTCAGGGGTTAGAGCCAGAGCTGAAGGCCTAGTTCTGGTGGATTAGATGGTATCGTTCCCCTCATTTGTGTGTGATGAATTTTATTGGGTACAAAGCACTGGATGACTGTAAATGAGCAGAGAAGAGCAGACATCTGGGAGGACCAGAGGAACATACACAATGTCCCTTGAGAGACAATTAGAAATAAGACAGCAGAAAACGACCAGTGAGAATAATAAACGACACACTTTAATGCTCAAGACTGTAAAGCTGTCCCCCTTTCGGCCAGTTGTCTGTCTCAGCTGGACATAAACCACAGAGAGAGAGAGAGTGAGAGAGAGATGGAGAGAGAGAGCGAGAGAGAGCAGCAGACATAGAGAACCAAAACACTGGAGCGAGACATTGAATATTTATCCCTTCCACTCAGTATAGTTTCATTCATCAGCAACTTAGAAAATGCAGCGTAGGCCCCGGTTCCACGGAGCCAAATATTGATTTAGCCCGTTTGGAGGAAGGGCAGGTTTGTCCGGATGTTTGAAGCCATTCACTGGTGCCTTTTGAGATGTAGGTAGCCTTTGGATGTGGGTAGCCCCCCAGCTAACACAAACTTGTCAGTATCTAAACCACTGCAGCATGTGTATAAAAAGATCCGGTCGATTCATCCCATTAATCACCTGTCTACAAAATAAACTAAAAATAATAGCAGCACACCAGGGCTTTCTCTTCTCATCCAGGGGTCCATCAGCACAGAAACTCCATGATGCTACATTTCTCACAGGGTCGCGGTGGGTCCGGAGCCTACCCAGAATCACTGGGCGCAAGGCAGGAACACACCCTGTGCTTCACAGGGTGACACACACTCACACACTCACACCTACGGACACTTTTGAGTCTCAAATCCACCTACCAACGTGTGTTTTTGGGGTGTGGGAAGAAACCGGAGCACCCGGAGAAAACCCACGTGGTGCTGCGCCACCGTGCCGATTGAATATAGGTGTCCCTTCTTATGACTGATGATCTTAATAATGATTATTTATATGTAAAAAAATGATTGAATGTAAGATCAGCACAATAGAATTATATTAGTAGTGTCTATTGATAAAAAATTGAATCACAACAATATTAAAAAGTGGGCGGCACGGTGGAGCAGCAGGTAGTGTCACAGTTACACATATCCAGGTTGTGGGTTCGCTCTGGGTGGCTGTCTGTGAGGAGTTTGGTGTATTCTCCTTGTGTTCGCGTGGATTTCCTCCGGGTGCTCCGGTTTCCTCCCACAGTCCAAAAACACACGTTGGTAGGTGGATTGGTGACTCAAAAGCGTCCGTAGGTGTGAGTGTGTGTGTGTGAGTGAATGTGTGTGTGTCTGCGTTGCCCTGTGAAGGACTGGCACCCCCTCCAGGGTGTATTCCCGCCTTGCGCCCAATGATTCCAGGTAGGCTCTGGACCCACCGCGACCCTGATGTGGATAAGCGCTTACAGATAATGAATGAATGAATATTAAAAAGCTAGTTTTTAGGAGGGAGATAAATGAGTAGTGTGATTGCCCAACAAACTGATGAGAGGAAACAGTTCTTATTACTTGATTTTAATATCTCAGTGTATTGTTGATGACAGTTGCACTAGACTCTCTTATTTTGTGGAGCAAATGTTTCAGGGAGAGCTTTACCATCAAACACTTCAATGGAGAAAATTAATGTTAC
Source organism: Hoplias malabaricus (assembly GCF_029633855.1). Taxonomy (NCBI): domain Eukaryota; kingdom Metazoa; phylum Chordata; class Actinopteri; order Characiformes; family Erythrinidae; genus Hoplias; species Hoplias malabaricus. Next base: position 23,951,031 of record NC_089808.1, read on the forward strand.
AGAGGACGACAAAGGAGCTTTGTGTGTGTGAGCGAGAGTGAGAGTTAGTTGTGATATTTAACACAGGTATATAAACCAATGCAACACAGGCATCAGTGGTATTATAGCAAAGTGGAAGCTACTGGGAACCACAGCAACTCAGCCATTATTTTCTCATTTAATAAATAAGTGTATGAAAATGGAGTGAGAAATGTTGAATTGTATGCACTCGTGAGGGAGAAACACGTTTCATATATCATCGCTGTTCAATTTAAAAAATGCATCTTCATTTTTAGTTTACTACATCATTTGAAAACAGCTACAGTCCTTTAATTTACTGATGAATGGACCAATAGAAATGCTCCAAAAATTACTTGAAATAAAATCTTTTTACACTCACTTCCACTGAAAGTTAAGAAAGTTTTTTCCTCCTCCTGTAAAGTTACTATTTTGGGAGATGCATGTTTTTAATTTGATAGTGATGATATACAAGTGATATACAGGCAGCAGAAGCTTGACTTCATCTTGTTATCTGACATTCATTCAGTGATTGAAGTCAATACCCAGATTCGATCGTCCACTGTAGCCCACGTGAAGACTGTGTCTGCGACCCCAGCTCAGATCCAGCAGGGCTTTTCTGCTTCCCCTCTAATGGAAGAGGGATTTGAGAGCGTCTGCCTACAATGGAGGTGTGGGGGATGGTGGAGTACCAGAGTCCTGTCAGGTTTCCTCCAGCGGTGGGAGATGATCCCGCAGCGGCTATTCATTCAGGCCCAGACGCAGAGCTGTAATGCCATTTGTTTCCTTACATGCACGCGGTTACATTTCAGGGATGGGGAAACATGAATGCTAATCTTCCGTTTGGATTGTCCTCGAGCGGAAATAGACACCGGCTGAGAACTCTGTGTTTGCTCGTCTGCGCATGAGAGCGAGAGGGAGGCAGAGCAAACACTCCCCTCCTTTTTTTGTAGGATTAAGACGGTTTATTTTCACGCTGCTGCCGTAGTGCTCCTGATCTCCCTCAGCTTTCTAGCCGTTCGAAACGGGTCGGAGCGCGGCTCTTTGACGGCCTGCAGTCCTTGTGTGTGGTCACCACTGAACAGGTCTGATTTTGCGGTACGTCTGTTCACACCATCCTTGTCCTGTGACCTAAATCTGACATAGAGCTGGACGATACGGCCAAAATTTGTATCACGATATATATCTTAATCTCAGTCGATATGGTTTAATCCTGATATTGATACGAACAATAAGAATGCCAGAAAGTCAGGCAAGAACTGAAAGTAAACTACAACCTCTTGGCTTTGTCATTATTAATATTTTTAAACTAACCTTAAAATTGAGATAAATACCTCTTCGTTCCGTCCACAGCACATTCTCTTTGAAACAAAGGAAGATAAACTGGTTTTAAATGCGCAGGACCGTATCACACAACCACCATTTTATTTTTTCACAATGATTTAGATGTGAAATACAGAGTTTAATAGAAAATTAAAACATGTACTGAGTCCATAAGTCAGTGATTATCTACAGGCCTGGTGTACGATTGTGTCTTTTGACAAAGGCCTACTGAGAAGTGAGCTCTGTTGTATTTTTTATATCATTCCAATGCCTAAAGTACATTTTTACAAGGCATTTTTTTTAGAAATGAGCGACAGAAACTTGGATTAAGGAATTTCATGGGCTTTTCATTTCCCAATATTTTTTTAGAAAACGAAAAACACTCTTTACAAGTCGGTATCTGTTCCCTAAACACCTCAAATTAAAAGGAAAATGCTTTGAGTGAGTGTACAGTGGTCATTTCTTAGTGTTGTCGTCCACCTCTCCAGCACAGAACTAGAGCCGTATTGACGTAAAAGTAGAATTCACATTGCCACAAACTTGCTGTGGACCGGATTTCAGTCTCAAATGTGAAAGTGGCCCAAATCCAAACAGAAAAAAATCTGATTCAGTGTGTGCTGTTCACACTGACACCAAAATCACACACCTGTGTCCCATGTGAAGAAATCAGATGTGTGCAACTTTATTGACAGTGAAACCAACCGTTGAACACAAATATATAAAGCTATGATTATTTTGGGATTGTTATAAATTCCGCGCTGTGTGCACTGAAGCATGCAGCTGACCATCATAAGCGAGGCCTGGAACCTGGGAAAAGAAGGAAGGCTGCACCAGTGCTGTGTGAGGAGATAGTATCCGATCCCGTTTGGCAGGTAGACCTTCCAGAGCAGAGATCTCCTCCTCCTGTAGAGGGAAGCGGTGCTGGGGGAGAGCAACTCGAGCTTCACACTTTGCTCTTGTCATGTTCTGTTTGTTTGACCGGGCCACGGCATTGCGGGGATTCGTTCTTGCTTTTTCGCACAAAGCGCTCTGAAGAAACCAGCTACGTCTCGCCTGAGGTGATGCTGTCTGATGTCTTTATCTGAGACACTGAAGGAAATTTCAAAAGATTCCGTTTGTGGGGTTTGTTGAGATTGTGGATGCGAGCTGAAAGACTGTGTTACACTAAGACTCTGAGTGTTTGTTTCTGCTGTGTCTTTTTTCCCTCCAAACATTTTTATGACACACTACCACTACCAAACATTCATCTCATATCGGTTGATCAAAACCCCACAAAGATCAAACCCCACAGCAGCGTTGTCCCCTGTCTAAAGAGCCGTTTTCAGAGCTATCTTTCAATGATAATGAGCCGCTCCCTGTTCACCCCGACCCCAAGCACACAGCAGTGAGGAGCGGAAGAGCAGAAGCGGCTTTTAGTCATTTTCGCTCAGTTGTCTTTCATCTCAGTTCTCGTTTTCTCTGTTTTACTGTCTTAGCACTCTCATATAAATGCAGGTCCAGTGCTGTGATTGGACAAACTCGACGATGAGGGGGTGGGGCAACATCAGTATGGCTCACTTTATCCCGTGTTTTCTTATACTTAGAGCACACAGAGGGGGGGGGGGGGGTGCTTTTTTCACTGTATGTGGGTTGGTGGGCTTCAGATTCACACATTAATGTGCACATGCATCATGTCCCATTGAAAAAACAGCAAGTGTGTGTGTTTTTGTGCTTTCATCAGTGCTAAACTCTGTATCTTTTGAACCTACAGTTTACTGACTTTGACCCTTTGAGTTTTAAAGTTACCCCTTCGTTTTGAGTCCTAACTTCTCCTGACCTTCCATCTGTGTTCTGGAGCAAGAGTCCAGCCCCACGCTCCCCCTCCGTCTCTGCTCATGTTTAATTCTGTCCTCATTAAATACAACAGGCCCAAACAGATGGCAGGAGTTTGGCGAGATTAATCATCACTGCTTCAGAACCGAGTCATGAGATCCAGCATCTAGCACTGGTCTGACACACTGGGGCTTTTCTGCTTCTGAAATTCCTATCCCAGCTGCACTGCTGCCACCCACAGGAGGACGTGTTCCTTTACTGAGAGGTGAGGGGACTCCCAGTGGTTCTTCCTCACACTCTTAGCAAGTGATTCTCTTTGGAGTCTTGGCTCCTGGTGGTGGTTCTTCCTCAGGTCTTCGGGAGTTTGAGTTTTCCTCTACGGCTCGTTTTGAGTCTTGGTTCCTCTCAGCATCTCCTCCTCCCTGTTTTCTTCTTTATTATACAAATGTTCAAGTATGAAATAAAAAGTTGTTCAAATGTTCATGTTTGGCAGTCTCACCTCTCGCCCTTGTTCCGATATTTATTTATTTATTTTTTGCTGCATCCTGCGTCAAGTGCTGAGACTTTAGAATGGCCCCACCCCCTCTTCTGAGTCTGTCCAATCACAGCCCTGGACCCATGTTTATGTGAGAGCGCTAAGATGAGGCTAAATGCAGCAAAACAAGTGAGTAAAAATAAAAGTAATGAGTAAGAACAGAGAAAATGAGAACGGAGAAGAAAGAGAACCCAGTGAAAACAGCTAAACAGCTGCTCCTCGCTCCTCACTGCTGTGCGCTCGGGGTCGGGGTGAACAGCGAGCGGCTCATTATCATTTAAAGGAACAGGCACTGAAAGCGGGCGTTCTGAACAGGGCTTCTGTGGGGTTTGATCCTTGTGGTGTTTTGACCAAAGCAGGTCACAGACGTTTCACTGAAACCAAAATTGTCTTCCCATGTGGAGAAGTGGGAGAATATATTTAAATATTTACAGTAGATTACAGTAGTAGTGGAGTTGAAGTTTCTCAATCTTGTTTCCTTCAGAAGAAACATGAGTTCTTCAGCCGCAAGCTCTGCGTTCACTCAATATCACGACATCAGATTCATCTCTCCGCCTCTCTCCTTATTAATCTCAGATCAGCTCCTGTTGCATTGTTTCCTAGCCCTCCTGATAAACAACTCTGGGCCTTGGATTTGGAAAGAGAGGGAAGGGCAGTTTCTGCAGCACATCTGATACAATTTACCATCCAATGAGAGGCCTGGCTCGCACGCTTGTGTTTACCGCAGCGAGGGGAGGCGATAGATGAGTGGCTGATCTAATATTTCTGCTGGAAACACAATCTCGGTGGCAGCAGAACCTGCAGAACGATGGAGGGGGGGGGGTGATGCCTTCAGATTACACGCCTCTGCCGGTTGGGTCCTGGGAAAATAAAGACCATCCATCCGTATAAAGCTGCGGGCGAGAATCACGAAGCAGAGCAGTGCTGGTTTCAGCATCCTTCACATTAGCTGACAGGTCTCCAGGGGTTTACGTAAGATTTTGTGATAGCTGCCCACTCTGCTGTTGTTCCACCGAGGATGCAGCAGGTGAGAGAAGTGCACTATGGAGTCTGCCAACTCACACACTGTGAAACAAGACCATCATTTTGGGGGCTGAAAACTTGGAATAAAAACGATTCTGATCTGGAGCTTTCTGTCCAATCACAGCGCTGGACCTGCATTTAAAGATGAAGTTAAACGCAGTAAAACACAACGAGTGTGGAGAAATAAGAGCACTTAGTAAAAACAGAGGAAACGAGAGCGGAGAAGAAAGATAACAAGCGAAAACGGCTATAAACCAGAGCTTCTGCTCCTCACTGTTGTGCGCTCATGGCAGGGGTGAACAGCGAGAGGCTCATTATCATTTAAAGGAACAGGTGCTGAAAGCGGGCATTCTGAACTGGCCTGTTTAGACAGGGGAAGAATGCTGCTGTGGGGTTTGATCCTTGTGGTGTATCTACCACATCAGGTCACAGATGTTTAGTTTAGACCCAGAACTGTGTTCCACTGCGAATAAGGGGGAGAATATGTCTCTTTTACATGCAATTATTTTCTGAAGGTCTATTTATTTATTAATATTATTCATTTTAGCCAGGGAGACCAGTACATCCATTTGGCAGCAAAAAATTCTGAATTAATTGTGTTGTGTTTCTGGTTCTCAAGCTCCATCAGACTCATGAGGATCATTAACAATAATGTAGAATAGAAGGGTATAAAGAACTAAAGGAGTATGAAATGATGGAGCTCCATCCAACAGTTTCGGGATGAGTTGGAATGGCCATCCGACATCAGCACCGGTCCTCACGTATGCTCCTGTGACCATCAAATCCTCACAGCAATGCCCCAACACCTAGTGTAACAGCTTCCCAGATGTTTAGAAGCTGTTACTGCATCTAAGAGGGGCACGCTCCTGATGACTGGGCTTCATTTCTGAAGAATCGCTGGTGTCCACTGAGTGACTGTAATGTTTGTTGTCTGTGTCTCTCTGTAGTGAGGAAGACCTGTGCGCCGTCTGAGTTTGCTTGTCAGAATGGACAGTGTGTGCCTGGACGCTGGCGCTGCGACGGAGAGCCAGAGTGTCCGGACGGATCGGACGAGGCAGAGTCCACCTGCAGTGAGTAATCCCTTTACGTTTGCTGCTTTACTGGAGTTTAGGACTTATCTGGGTATTGGGCCACTTTTGTGGAACAGTTCTGTGATGGTCCATTATCACTGTGTGCCATCAACACTTTTAATAAAGGTTTGGGAAATTGAGACACGATCTGAAAGCTGAATATTTTGACATTTATTCTGTTTTCAGCTGTCTGTTGGTCCTGGACTATCATTTAACTGGGTAAAAATTAATTAATATTATAATATTAATTATAACTCGTAATATTGTCTTAAATAGAGAGGTGTGAATTAAATACATAAAGAATGAATCCCAACTAATCACATCAGTTTGTGTAGACAATCTTGATTAATCTTAAATGTAATCACAGGTTTGTTTGCTTGATTTAAGCAGGAACATATTTACTTCAGTGTGAAATATGAAGAACTCTACCTTGCATTTAAAACTGTGATTAATAATGATTAACTATGTAGACTGATGCGATTAATTGCGACTAATAGTATTTTAAATTTAGAGCAAAATAAAGAGTTGAGAAGCCAAATGTAACTAGCATTCATCAGCTTGTTTATCAGCTACAGCGAGCGTATAAAGCCAGGTCTCACGGCTAACAGTGTCCTCCTCATACACGGATCAGAGCCAGTGAGGAGACTGTGGCTGCGTTGCTTTTAAACAGAAGTGAATACAGGAGCAGGAGCCCTGCACAGCCTCTCTCTTTTATCATAGACACACACACACACACACACACACACACACACACACACTTGTATCTGTGAATTACACATATTTCAATTCTACCATTAACTTTGCTGTAAGTTAACACTAACCTTAACCTTAACCCAACATTAAAACACATCTTCACCTTAAAATGCAATGATTTACATTGTGGGGACAGCTGCTGACAAATCCACAGTGTGTGTGCTGTTGGATGTTTTATGCCTTAATGTGTTATTAACACCTTAATTTAATAACAGCCCTAATTTATTTAAGAGTTCAGATATTGACAGGGTGGTCCCCCTCAAAGGTACATATCCATCCCTTCAGGTAGGGATAGTGCTGGGCAATATGAGCACAAATCCATATCACGATTAATTGTACATTTTACCACGATTCCGATTAATGAATGATTATTTTATTTTTGTATTTATGACCCTCATAGTTCAGTGATGAGGCCTGTGCTGTAAATGTGCTCCAGTGTTAAAGCTGGGATAATTTCTAATGTTGCTGGGAGCTTGTTCCTCTCTCGTTTTCTGAGCACTGTTTATATTTGGTGTGTGATTGTGCTTTGGCTGAAACTTTTTCTCAGTGTTTACACTTCACATCTTTTTGTTCGGTGTTGTCTTAATTAAAGTCAAAGCAGAGCACGTCCAAACCACAGATGCTGTGTTTTTCTTTGGTACGAGCGCGAGTCGCTCGGTCGGCCTCTGTGTTTAGGTTCTCCTCCATGTGGCAGATAGGGGCAGAGTCACGTGACTACAGCTTGGTAGCATGGTTTTAAAGGGACAGTACATGAACACACAGTGTGGACATAACAGAATAAAAAAAAACAACAACAACAAAATAAAAACAGTTAAAAATTTATATAATTTATATAGAGAAGATTATGTTCATTAGTTTCGATTAATTTTTGATTAATTACCCAACCCTAGTTAGGGAACATAATTGTACCTTATTCTATTAAAATTGTAGATGTTAAAACTGTGGTGATTTCATATGCCTCATTTCATCTCCAGGACTTAAATTACCTTTTTTAAATTTCCATCTTACAAATATTGACCTCTCCGTCTGGAGAATGTAATATACTTTTAAGGAACCTTCTCACAGCTGGACTTTAAAATGACTGTTGTACCATTTAAGGTACATTTACACTGTACCTTTAGAGAATGCTCCTCTGCTGTACTGTTTTTTCTGAGAGTGTACAAAATAACACTCGTGATTTACAGAACTTTATTGAGTTAGGAATCTTGAGAAAGACAAATGTTCCTGGTCAGTTTTAGCTAGAGGAAGCAGGGGCGAGGTATATCAGTGCTACCCAAAGCAGATGTGTCATCTTTAATACTGTGTGTCCACATCTCTGGGATGAGCAGACTTGACTGGGGAAGAAATGACTCTGTAAGAAATGATTCCATTGACATTTTGGATTTATTGAATGTCGGGTGAGTTTTAACATGAGGCTCTTTTTTCTTGTTTCTGTGCAAATACTGATATTTATACAGATATGAGATGCCAATAATTACCCCTCAGTGCTAACTAGCTTAAAAATTCCATCTGTGCTTTCTGTCTCTGTCACAAAGTTTCTTTCCTGTTTTAGCACAAACCTTCAGAGATGTTTTTGGAATTCTACTTTGAAGCAGAAGCTGTGTCAAGGTCTCTCTGTCGTCCTTTGAGGTCCCTCCGCAATCAATCATCATGACAATAACAATACACCGAAGGCATAGTCGATATTCTTGAGTCTGTGTTGCGGTAGAGTCTGTAGAAAAAGAGAGAGACACAACCTGGTGTCGCATTGCCTGCTTATTGGTCAAAAAAAAATACTCAAGAAGAAACTAAATAGCAAATTACCATTTTTCAACAACCAGTTTAGCCTCTCTCTAACATTATACATTCTCATATTTAAGAACCAGAGGTATGAACTCTGAACTCTGTACTCCTCTAGAGGGCAGTATACAGTCTGTCTTCCAGTGCTCTTGTTTAGCTCAGTGCAAGCAACATAGAAAGACTAGTGCAGCCATCTTAAGTGCCTCAACAAGCTCAACCTAATTTAATGAGTTTACCTGCTTTGGTACTAGCTAAATAGTTTATTATCAGGAAACGAGAGGGCTCAGAATGTGACGTTCTCTGTTTTCAAAACCTTTTAAGATTTTAAAATCAGATATCCTTGCACAGTGCTTAAGGTATTATCTTTACAGGATACTGAGGATCCATTCATCTTACACTGGCACTGAATAATAGCAAACCGCCCCATGTGTTTTAGAGTATTATGTTCCATTATAAGGTCAGTGAGATCAGTTTTAGACACACAACGTTATATGGTCTACTGGGGACTGTCCCTGAACCTGGCCTTGCGTACAAATTTCCAGTCAGAAGAAAATAGTACTAAAATTTTTAAATCACTCTTGTTTGAGACTGGGGACGTGAGCTGAGTGCATGTTATTTAAATCAGATAAAGACAAAGTCAGTTCCGTCTCTTCTGACATGCTGGACCCCTGCGTGCGGACCCCTCTCATGAATGATTCAGAAGCAGAACATCGTCTTGCAGAGGTTCAGAGAGACGCAGATGCAGATAGACCTCTGTAGAATGGATTGTTTATGCCAGAGACACAATTAAAGATGAATGAGACTCTGATTCAGCCCATCTCTTTCAGTTCTGTTTCTCACAGGCAGCAGTAGTGGTGAGTAGACATCGTGAGATACTGGTAGGTTTTATAAACTCTGGACTTCATATTTAATATCTATAGGTGCTGTTGGGACAGCTGCACACATTTACAAAGGCCCATTATTCTCTTAAATATATCAAAATGTAGGCTACAGAAATCAAACAAGACTGGGCAAGCATAGATTTGTTGGACCCCCATCGGCTGCAAAGTATGAATCCTTCATGTGGGTTCAAAATGTGCATCCTACTCATTAGCAGTCTTTGAGATTATTTTAGATTCATGTTTCATTGTCCTGTGTTTCAGAAAGTGGCATAACATGTGATCTGTTATGTTTAATGCAACATTTCATGTGGCCTGGCTAATAAAGTACACAAAGCTTTGAATGTTTTGAAAGCATGAAAATGTACGTATAAGTCAGTGCTCTCAGTCAGTGCTGCCGATGTATGAAAAACACATTTGTATCAGCACCACTCACATACCACTACAATGCAGTCCTCACTGTTGAACTAAGAATGGTTAAACACCCAGATAACTATATCGCATTCGTCTGGTGAGAAATTGACCAGTGATGGATTAGAGGGTGTGAGAGATGGACTACAGTCACTGATAGTGATATACAGTGGAGCTAAAAGGCAGAGCTCATGTAGTGACTTCTCACAAATAGAAAGTGGATATTGATTACTGAGGCATGAACTTTCCTTGTGTGTTTTTTTTTACTGACACAGTAAAATACGGCTCTGTTGCCATGGCTACCATAATCCGGACCCATCTGAGCACAGCTGTGGACTCTGAAATTTACCTCCAGCTCCAACACACACACACCCACACGCAGGTTCACGCGGCTACAGTTCTTCCAGCTCACTGTGTTCTCTCACTGTGAAGTGATTTGCGGCTCCTAATCCTGGAGTTCAAACAAGCCACTCATCTGACCACAGCTGGACACAGCTGTCAGATTTAGCTGATAGGATTCAACAATACAGTAAACATGTTTACAGTGTCCTTTCCTGAGCTGTCAATATCACATTCCAGTCAAAACAATCGTGAGTGACTGGGTGAGTGTGTGTGAATGACTGTGTGAGTGAGTGAAACCATCCAGAGGTGTGAGTGTGTGTGTGAAATAATTCAGGGGTGTGTGTGTGAGTGACTGGGTGAGTGTGTGAAACCATCCAGAGGAGTGACTGTGTGAGTGACTGGGTGAGTGTGTGGCCCAGTTCGTTAAAGAATAAAACACCTCTGCTGTTCTTCTCCGCTAAGGCTCGTGTTTGCTAGCATGCTAATGGAATTCTCCTAATCTCAGACAGGTATCTTCAGTAGAACCTTGACACAAAAGCGTGCCCTGATGCATTAAAGTGGGAGCGAAACCTCTTGGGACCCTGAGCAGCTCTCGCTTCACTTGCTGCTGGGTTTGAAAGACTGAGCAATTAAAGGCGGAGTTGAGTGGTGAAGACGTTAGAGCACAAATGAGTGCTAATAAAATTCACTAGGCACATTAAACCGTAACTGAATTCTCCGCGAGCAAAAACACACGAGGAGGCCTCGGCACTTTTACCGTGTGGTGTTTTTCATGCCTGAGGCCAAGGAAATGGACCAGTTTCAGAGCTGACAACAAATCTGTGATTATTATTCATTAAAAAACATTATTTTCTTTGCTTTCTTTCCTTCAAGACAGTGTCCTACAGAAGGTTATTAAGAAATTATTATAAGGCAATTATTAATACAACTATTAATACAAAGTAAGATTTTGAATTTTTGCTCCTGGACACCCCCTAGTGTTTCAGAGTGTTCATTTTTAGGGCACTGTCCTGTAAACAAGGGGATGGGTTCCTACCCTCCTCCAAAGGTTACAAAGTGCAGTCTCTGCAGGGCTGAGTCTGGCATATCAATGAAAAGGGCTCTATTCTGCCAATTACAGCTCAGTGGGGTTTCACAATTATTTTGAAGCTGCCATTTTAAGGCATAAGCTATTTCAGCTAGGTAATGCTATTTAATGTCTCTGAGCATATTGAACTCATTCCATATATTCTGCCTACCCCCCATATATTCAGCATAAAGTGCTTCTGTTTGATCATTGATGATGCCACAGCCATCCGTAAGCGGATCACTTCAAACCCTCTGTCACTCTGAACAACGCTAGCCAACACAGGTATCTGTCACCTGATGTGACATAATTGGTAATTAATGTTCTCCTGCAAGCATGTTGAGATGTATCAGTGTTAGCAGCTGTTGTAAAAGATGCAGTAGATCTCCTCAGAGCGGAATTAGCAGTGACTAAACTGGAGGAAACAAAGGAAGCTGACCACTGATGAAGCTCTATAAGACGGCAGAGCCAAGGCAAGCACACTGAAAGGTCCAATCTCGGGAAACACAGAGCAGTTATTGAGTTAGTATACACCTGTGTGTGATTGCGCAACAGCCATAGAAAAGCTTGCTATACCTTTTTTTTTGTTTGTTTGTTTCCTCTGTGGCCTTTGAGGTCTAAGTTTTCCCTCCTGACCAACAATAATGGTCAGCGGCTCATAGATCATTTTTAGGTGCTGCTCAAGTCGAGGTTTCTGGGGGATAATACAAGAAACACGAGGAGCCCACAATATCAAAGCATGACGCAGTCGTACCCTTATCATAAGCTTTAACTGCCAGCAAGGGGACGACAGCCTCACAGACGCAAGAAATAAGATGACTGTAAAGTCCAGGAGGGGAGATCTCAACGTAATTCAAGGTGACCTTTGAACTTTTTCTGAAAGGGGAGATGTACTGGAGTGGCCTCAAGTCTTGGTCCGAAACTGACACCATCGGATAAACACATAAAGGACATAGACACAAAAGAATAACGAAGATCAAGCAAAGTACCTGCTGGTGTCTTCAGAGCCATGGACCGCTCAACCAACTTCTAGGACTGAACTTTGTAGATAAGGATTATGTTCCAGGTGAAAATCTTGGATGACTACCACCGACTCTGGAAGACTTGCTCCCTTCAGTATTAGCACCACTGGCTACTCTGGTGTGGAAGGTAGATGGACATTAACTCCTGACGCAGTACAAACAGTCCAGCAGCTTGAAGGACACTTCGTAAGGAGAACTCCAGTAAGGTTTGGCATTATTAAAGTGCCTTGTCTTGTTTTGAATGTTTGAGTGAATATTTATTAAAGTTGTACGGCTCTCTTCCAGACCCCCAACGTTCTTTGTTTTTGTGACATTAGGAAGTCTCCTCACCCTCCACCAATCTGCAGCTAATCTGCTCCAGTCCACTCACCACACACCAGGTATTAGGTCAAGAGGACACGGAGAGGGAGGAATGACCACATAGGTAGATTTTGCCAGACGTTTGTGTAATGCACCGACAGGTTTGTAGGAACTGCCCCATTTTTAATGAGTTATACAACAACGAGGAACTGGAATTGTTCCTGTTTGTGAACCTACTTTGGCACAGCTCTGCACATTTCCACTGACATCAATTGTTTTGCAAACCAGAAAAGTGCTTTCCCAGCTGGAACCAAAAAAAACTTGGTTCCTCGGCGCGAACTGTGACATTGTCCATGTGTGTGTCGAGTTAAAGAAAGATCTCAAATAAAGCATTGTTGATTAGTGGAGCTGGGCCAGGTTATTTTATTTTATTATATGTGTTATATAAGTAATTAATGTGAAAAAATAACAGGGACGTCCACTGTTTGTGTGTTTTCTGGGGCTGTGTTTAGATCTACTTTTCTAGTGTTAGCTACTTTTCTCCATTGTTCACAAGCTCAGCAGACATGTATCATACTGCACTTTGATCTGTAGTGATCCCACTGTAAACATAGAATAAGCAACGACCCTGTTCTGACTCTACAGCTTTGGCTTTGGTGTTTGGTGTTTGGTGCATTTGTCCACAGTGACGCTCACGTCCACAGGACCTCATCAACCAAAAAGATCAGGGCATTTTTCACACCGAATAGATACAAGACCAAAGAAAGACAGCTAAACTTCTCCAGGAGCTTCTAGATGAGGCTTTCACGCAAACCCTTAAGACATCACCACGTTGAAATCTCACTAACTAGCAGTGCAGAAACCTCGCAAACACAAAAGCATGAGCAGCGTTCTGCATGCTTTCCCCATTTCATGCTGGAGTAGGCTTGGCTTCACACTTCATTGCAAGCTCTCACACGAGCCCCAGTCTGAGGAGCTTTTTCCCCAGCACTTAAAAAGGAATGCTCCCCAACACTGTAAGTACAGTAGGGTCTCCAGGGGGCCGTACCAGCTCCACCAGAGTATAGCCCCGGGTCCTGTGCCACTTTTACACTTTTTTCAAAGTGGATTTCAAAGAGCAGCACGCTAGCTGCCATTAGAGAATAAACACAGCCCATTAACAGCTGAAGGCCCAAAGCTGAGATGTATGACCTCTACCAGACCAAAGATGGCAAACGGCTCACATTTCACGCCCCAGTTCATTGCCATATGCTGCTCGATATGCTTTATACATTTTTTTTTAGAACAGCTCATACTGTATTTAAATATATGTGTATTATGGTATTATTATTATGATCATATCGTCATTTCTTTTTTAATTGTATATTTATGTATATTTATCTAATTTATGACAGATATTATATTGTTAGACCCTCTCTCCCATTTTCGAAAAGTCACAAACCATTCAGCAACTTTCACAGACCTTCTCCAGGAAGCTGTTGGACACTGGCGGGTTTAAAAAAATCCAGTGTCTGATCCACTCGTACCAGGACAACACACACAGTGTCACTGCAGCGCTGAGAATGATCCACAAACCCAATCAAACCTGCTTCTTAGGGGTCCTATGGAGGTCTTGACCTTTGAATACTAATAAAGTATGCAGAGCAACAGATGGACTGCATCCTGTAAGGTCAATGGTGTTGATGGCTGATAATACTCAAAGGCAGGTGACTCTATGGCTCTGAGTGTTTTTTATGGCCTTATTCTTTAATAAATGATATGGACTACTATTATTTATCTTCTTTTGCAATGGATTACATCATGTAATAAACGCGCTGCCTGTTTGACATCTGTTTGCATGTGTTCTATTGACGCACTACGTATGAAGGCTTATATTCACCAGAATGCATTTGCAGCAGGATTTCACAATGTCCTTGGGAACACATATGAAAAGAAGCAGACTTCAACGGAGGCAGTTCTCCTGCCACAGGAGCTCATCATACGTCCAGGGGAGGGGGAAAAAAGTTTCTTGGCAAGTAAACATAGACTGAAATCTGAACCAGAAATCTGGTGTATGCCGCAATCATGCCGTAACCTGTTTGCAAAAGCCTTAAAAGTCTTACATACAACATAAAGCTCAACAAGGAAACACGATTCTGGGTCTTAATGAAACATGTGTGATCTGCTTTGGTCAAAATACCACAAGGATCAAACTTCACAGCAGCATACTCAGAATGAGAAGGACAGTGTAAAGCTTAAAGCTATGTGAGTCAGGAGGCCTTCACCCTCTTTATCTCGTTATGAGCCTGTTACCGCAAGCCTGGCCTCTCTGACCGCTGCTGTGATTTAATAAAACGCACTAATCTGCCTCTGATTCGCATCCAGACACTGGTCAGGCCTCTCCTGATGGAGTGAAGTGGAATTAAAGCCTGAGTGTCTTCATCAAACAGCCATCCGCCGTGCAACGTTTCCCCAGAGCTCACCACGACCTTTCTCCTCACTTGCCGTGTCTGTGTGGAGGGGGGCGCTAGAGTAAAGGTCATCTGGCGACGCTTTTCGCTTTCACACACATCTGCACTCATCCTCCCACTCTCTCTCTCTTTCTCTCTTGCGCTGTCACTCTTTTTTTCACTCACACATACACCCACGCACTCAGAATTACTGACGAAGCCAAGGTCGAATTCTTCCATGTTAAGTGGTACACCTTATGTAGGCATCTTGAGGTTATTGTTGACTACTTGTGCATTAGCTTCTTAATTCATTTTTTAAGTGTTCCACCTTAAGAAGTACGGAGCAACATGCGGCACCATTTAATGTGGAATGGAGAGTTTCAGCAATTGGGCAACATACTAGACATATAAATAAAAGTTTGTGCCCTATTCAGTATATAATGCACCTGCCATTTTGTGTCTGAAACAATCCCACAATGCACCACAAAATGTAGTGTACAGCAGTGTAAAATCCCCTGTGAGGTGAGTGTCCCAAACTGTATACCACCCTCCTAAACTCAGTTCTCTATAATAGTGCACTATATAGTGAACGATGTAGGGAATGATGAATTGGGAGCCATATTGGACACGGCACTACCAGGCAATACCAGCTTCTCCTCTTCAGAGAACATGGTTCCACTGCTCCACAGCTGGATACAGATGGGCATTTTAGCCTTCTAGCCCATACTTTGCACTGAGCATGGTGATTTAAGCTGTGATGTGCATTTGCTCCAGTGCCAGATGATGGGTGGCTGTGCTCAGTGGCCATCCTCTATGCTGGAAGACTGTTTGTCTTAGTCTTGGCTGAAGTAGACTCAGTCAAGCACTTGGTCGGGCTGAAGTATTGAAAGGGTGCACCTTAAAGGAAACATATTCTCCCCCTTTTCCACGACAGAGCACAGTTCTGGTTCTTAATGAAACGTCTGTGACCTCGTCCAAACCCCCACAGCAGCGTTCACCCCATGTCTAAACAGCCCAGTTCAGAAACCCTGCTTTCAGCGCCTGTTCCTTTAAATGATAATGAGGCGCTCGCTGTTCACCCCGACCCTGAACACACAGCAGTGAGGAGCGAGGAGTAGAAGCTCTGGTTTTTAGTAATTTTTGCTTGGTTCTCATTCTTCTCCTTTCACATTCTTCTCTGTTTTTACTCAGTGCTCTGATTTCTCCTCTGTTTTGCTGGGTTTAAAATCACTTGTTAACACAGTTCCAGCTCTGTGATTGGACAGACTCTGACGATGACAATTCTAAAGTCTGCACTTGGCATCAGAAGGGGAGCAGAATCAGAACGGCCCGTTTTATCCCGTTTTCTGAGCACACAGAAAACTGACTGGGTGGGTCTTGTTTCACAGTGTGTGAGTTGGTGGGCACTGGGTCGACCAATTAAAGTGAAAATGCACTGAACATGTGATTTTTCCATAACATGTTCCCTTTAAAGTATCTTAGTTCCCAAGATAGTACAGTAGGTATGTCTAGATACGTCAGAGCCACTTCAAACCCCCGCTGGACCCATCAGTCATTTATCTGCGGTCCAGAGCTCCATGTCAACAGCTAAATTATTTATGCCTGTGTGTTTGATGCTGTCCACCAGTGTCACTGCAGCGTCCAACCTCTAAATGCTCCTGAGAGGGGCTATTAAAGCCCCCAAGCCTGTGAAAGACATTAAAGAGAATCAGTGGTTGAGATGTAAATGGAGGGATGGAGAGAGATTTAGAGCTGATTTTCAGTGATGGGGATTAGAACCAGGCGTCTCCTTGTCTATGTCCATGTCCTCTCCATATCTACCAGTCTACACAGCTTCATATTAAATTCTGCTGCTGATCTAATACTGTCCGTGCACAATGTAGTTCACCAACATTTGTAGTTGTGTTTGTATTGTTTTTAGCATGTGTGTGTGTGTGTGTGTGTAACTGCCTTGTGTCTGTCTCCGCAGCCACGAAGCAGACGTGTCCGCCGGACAAGTTCGACTGCGGTGGCAAGTGTGTGTCCTTGTCGTGGCGGTGTGATGGAGAGAGAGACTGTGAGAATGGAGCGGACGAGGAAGACTGTGCTGCAGGTGAGTAACTTCACAGGGCATCTCACCCTCAGCCAATGAATATCAGCCCGTTAATATGAGGCCGTTAATATCAGGTAATGAACAGCAGACATGAGGTTTTTGAGAACAGTGTCCTTGGTTCGTCTCTTTTTCGGCAGACGTCCTCCTCAGTGACTGGAGAGAGAAAGAGGGAGAGAAGGAGGTGGCACTGTTCTTCTTTTGTGTCTAGTCCCTTTTCTCAATGCAGGCTTCTTCTCTCCAGTTCCACGTCCTTTCAGACCCACAGTGTGGAGCTGTCCTGCCAGGATGGACACTGTTGTTTACCTGTAGAGAGGGAAGAGAGCTCTGTCAGAAATGAAGGGAACACCGTGACCAATCAGAGGTTTACTGAGACCCCCACAGTGATCCCCTACTCGTGCCCTACTTTCCACAAGCACTGTGAAATTCTCTCTCTCTCTCTCTCTCTCTCTCTCACACACACACTCTCTCTAGCTTCTTTGATTTTTTTCCGTCTTGTTTCCCTTACCCTACATCCTTTCCCCCCTCCTTCTCTGCCTCTCTCTCACTCTCACATTCTCTATTTTTTTCTCTTTGTCACTCTCCTCACTCTTTGTCCCTTTTACTTGCATTGTTTCCCTTCCCTCTTTTTTCTATTTCTCTATTACTGTTTTTCAAACCTCTCTTCCATTCGTCTACTTCTGTCTTACTTTCCCTACTCTCTCTCTCTCTCTCTCTCTCTCTCTCTCTCTCTCTCTCTCAAGCCTTTAGGGTGTATCTTTGAAGATTTCTCACCAGAGCACATTCATAAACCGCATCCTATTTCAGGACAGGGTCTCCCAGTAAGGGCAGGGTAGCTGCACACTGAGAGCTGTTTACCCTGTGTGTATTTAAAGGTGATCAGCCTGAATCTATCCTCCTCCAGTCGCTCACTAATAGAGTCTGAACAGGAAAGTACACAGTGCGAGATGTGAGAGGAATTTTATTCAAAGCTCTTGAAATAACCCGGTGATTAACAGCGAGGGGAAGTGCCCTGTATCTGATCACGGGAGCGCAGTCAGCTCCATAACCCTCCGTTTCTTTTTAATTCCTTCTTCGGCTCCAGGTTTGTTTTTAATCCAAATGCTTAGAAAAAAGGACCATCCTCCACAGCAGATTTCAACTGCGTGGAGAAGCTCTGTGATGACATTTTCTTTAAACGGGAAATATAATTAAAATAAAGTCCTTCATCATATGAATGTCAGGATCTGGAGTGTGAAACAAGACCTGCATTTAATTTTCTATGTGCTGCCAGAAAACACTGGATAAAATGAGCCATTCTGATCCTGCTCCTCTTCTGACGTCAAGTGCAGAGACGTCAAGTGTCCCTGCCCCCTCGAGTCTGTCCAATCACAGCGCTGGACAAGAGTTTACATGAGAGCGCAAAGACGAGGTTAAACGCAGCAAAACAGACACAATGAGCGCGGAGAAATGTGAGTACTGTGTAAAAACGGCTAAAAACCAGAGCATCTGCTCCTCGCTCCTCACTGCTGTGCGCTCAGGGTTGGGGTGAACAGTGAGCGGTTCATTATCATTTAAAGGAACAGGTGCTGAAAGCAGCCGTTCTGAACAGGGCAGAGCTCCCCCTCACGTTTTAGCTTATGCAGTAGCTCCATAATGAAATAACATGACACATCACAGTATGCAAATTTGAGAGCCCTTGGTCCCCACCAACTTAATATTGCACTCTTATGTGTGCGGAGCATATTCTTGCGCTTTTTCTCACCTCATTTGTCTCCTGGCCACATGGCTGTTTCTCTGTCGTTATGGAAACTAAGTAATCTACAGCTCCACCCTCAGCTACAGAGACCCTCGCAGCTTGGCCAGAGGTAGAATTAGATGAAGCTAGAGGTGTCTCAATGTTGGGTGGGATTTAATTATATGGGAGAATTTGGCTGTGTTTAATTCCATATGAATCGACCAATCAGATCTCACACAGCAGGGGTGGGGAATCAAAAAGGGTTATAGATTGTAATGAATGAAATTGCAACTGTTGCTCTTTTCATTTTCATTGGTTGAAAAGAGTGTGGTGACCACACCCACATTTCCAGTCTGGTTGGATGGTCGATTGGTTTATCTGGCTATGTTCTTACAGATCACATTTAAAGACCCCTTAAGTCTTCCATGGACAAGTAGAGCACTGCAGTGTCATTACAGGGTTCAACACACTTGGAAGAGAACACTAGAAGAGAACTGGCTACATGTCCTGCCTGCAGAGAGAGAGAGAGAGAGAGTATAATTACGTTTCCTCTTACTCTCGTCCACAGATTGCTGTGTGACCCCATGTCCTTGTTTCAGTATTGAACCGTCCTGAGGAATCTGGCCAGAGACATGGAGTCCTCTGTTCCGTCTCCGATCAGTATTGATGTCCTGTCCACTCTGGAGTCCACTGTCCAGATACACAGCACTGATTATCCAGCAGTGTAGAGCTCATAACTTTCACACCCCCACAAACACACACACACCCAGAAAGAGACACAGAGACCAGTGGCAGGGTGTCTGCTGTAGACAAAGACATATTCAATAATAATCCTCTTCAATGGTAGCTTGTCTCTCTTTACTCCTGATCTGTGGTCTGCAATCCGGATCTTGTATCCAGGTTGCAGACAGGGATTTTAAATTGGCCAGCCAGTATAACAGCATCTGTACCCTCTGCCATTTTAAAATCCTGGCCTGGAACCCAATCCAAATTATAAAACGGATAGTTCCGGCCCTAAAATCTGATCTGAAAAATACATGATATACGCACACCTATGACTGCCTCACAACATTAAGTGTATGCTTCTCATCCAGTTTCTTGAGCTAAAGGCTAAAAACATAGCCCAAGGCTAGCCATATACTTCCTGCAGCTTCTCCTATAGAGTAAGAGTCCCCTCATAAAAAGAGGGCAGAAATTTAAATATTTCTAGTCAACTAAAAACCCTGAATATACATGAACATATTACACAGTCTACACTGTGTGTAGAAGAAGAATACTTTATTGTGAATGTTTGTTTATGAATAAATATGTTTGTGTATTTTATTTTGCCTGCTTTTTTTATTAAAGCAATAAGCCACACTGGATGATGGACACCTTCTGTGAATATCTGATGGCATTCAGCAGCCTCATAGACAAAATATCAAAATGTTGGATGATTAGCTCTGGCTTTCCATCTCTCTCTCTCTCTCTCTCTCTCTCTCTCTCTCTCTCTCTCTCTCTCTCTCTCTCTCCTAATAAGAGGCTTATGGGTGCATCATGTAGTTTAATAAAGTCAATGGTGGGTTGGCGCTGGGCTAATTGAGTCTGCTGTTTGCTGAATTATTCATTCCTCTCTCCCGAGCAGGGTTTGATTAGCGTTAAACTCAGCCCTGTGGAAACTTGGCACTCTTCCTCCGCTCCTGTCTGGCCTGTGGAGAGTCGTGTGCACGCGTTGCTCGCCCCTGGTCAATTTCTACTTCTTGTTGATTTTCCAATGGAAAATATGTTAACACTTCCTCCGCAGAGAGAACGCTGCTGCACGGCTCGGAACTGAACTAAATGTGGCCTGGACAAACGTTACGGAATATTTTAATGTTTTTCCCAAAGATTTCAGAAGAGTTTGAGGAAAATTACCACAGCGATGATCTGTGTCGAGGATGTGTGCACTTCATTTGACCAGGGCTAGGTGTAGGTTTGCTGGTGGGACTCTGTCTATGGAAATCTTCAGGGAAGGCTTAATGACTCCAGGGATCTAACTTGTGCTAATGTGTGTAAGCCTAGGGCTGACATAATATTGGAAAACCCATAGGAGTGTTAGCAGAACTAGTGTAAAGTGAATTTGTTTCTTAGTTTTTAGGCTGAGTTTGATAGTCAGTGTCTACACTGAAGGCCTGTTCTGGGTGTTATGATTGGCTGGCTACATCATAGAAACTTATATTAGATAAAGTGTTTTATTGGTCAGAACAGAAATGTCAACTGTTGGGTCACATTGACAATTGACAAAGGTCAGTCAGATATTATCAGAACAAGCTCGATAAGTGTGTGTTTGGGTGTGTGTGTGTGTATTTCCATTGCGAGCTACCTGTGTTGTAGCAGGCTTTCTTGATAAAATGTATTACCCACTGGCACAAACGCATGACCTTACTCTGACACACACACACACAAGTACACACACACAGCCTCCTCCCTGGAGCTCTCCATTTACAGGAACACCGCAGCCCTGTTGGAAGTTAATGTAAGTGGACCGGTCAGTCGCACTGCCTCCTCCCGGGCGTTAAAGACCCGTGGCTCTATCTGTGCTGATCAGATCCCCTCATCGTCATGGCGATGCAACTGGGACAAACAGGACCCTTCCCAGCTCCAGCTACCCATGAGTCTCTGCTTTAAACTGTGAACACATCTAGCAGTGAAATCTAATGAAAACAAATGCAGTATCATTGGACGGTTCAACACGCTTGGAGGAGAACACTAATGAATAATGCTGTTATGTCAGCTGAGAGACATTTGTATTTAACAGAATCACATAGAGAGAACGAGAGAGAGAGGACAGGTAGGATTGGAGCATGGCCATTAGTCCTGGATAAAAGTATCTTAATTATTTCCTCTTTGGTGGAAACCAAATGACGTAGATGCCGACCACTCTGGACCCCCCTAGGAGGCTTAAACTGAAAGTAGCGTAACTAAAAATGTGCATGTAAAAGCAAATGTGTTTATGAAACCCTCTCTTTGTTTCCAGCTCTGGGTGGAGGTGGAGCTTGCTGATGAATGAACAGCAGTGCGGTTGTAGCGCCTCTAAACTGAGGGAGATGGGAGATTAGGCACGGAGAGGATAATTGGCTGCTCTTGCTCGTGTTAATATAAGCTTAATCTAGGTTAATCTCACGCCACAGGCCTTTCCATGCTAATGAGGATGCTCACGAGACGTGCCCTGGTTTGCTGAAGGGATGAAGGAGTCCTGATCTCTACCGTATGACGCTTTGTTTGAAGGAGGTTTGACACTTCACATTGTGAACAGAGGAACACCAACACACACACGGTGAAATAAAAAGTCAGTTTTCTGTGTGCTGCCTACATCTGAAAACATGGGTTAAAACGAGTTGTTTTGATTTTGAGCTGAATTTTATGTAGAGAGCTGGAACTTTAACATTGCCCTGCCCTCTCTTCTGAGTCTGGACCCATATTTATATGAGAGTGCAAAGACGAGGTTAAACGCAGCAAAGCAGACACAACAACCGCGGAGAAATAAGAGCACTTAGTAAAAATGGAGAAAAAACAGAGCTTCTGCTCCTCACTCCTCACTGCGGTCCGCTCAAGGTCAGGGTGAACAATGAGCGACTCTATCATTTAAAGGAACAGGCGCTGAAAGTGGCCGTTCTGAACAGGGCTGTTTAGACAGTCCTATAATGTGTTAACTGTAAAGTGAGGCCTGATTTTGATCGAAGATGATGCTATCTTCTTCAGTTCTACTTGTCTTGGTCAGAGCGAGAAAAGTGTGTTCTCACGGCAGCCCCGGGCCGCTTTGAATCTTGGGTGATTCAGCGCTGTTTTCTGCCGCTCTGTCTCTTCCAATCAGTGACAGAGGACCTCACACAAAGCTGCTGGGTTTTCTCGGGCATTGGAACCAGCTCTAAATCAAAGAACTGTACTCAGTCAAAGTATCTCGCTCCTGACCCATGGTGTAGTGGAGGACTGGGTCAAGGACAGAGGTCCATTTACTACATTCACAGACTGTTGTGGTCTGAAGTGTTGTTCATGCTGGGATGAGTTTTGTTTTTGTTTTTTGTTTTTGTAAATTATTTTATGATTTCATTTATTAAAACAATAAAAGCGGAAACCTCCAAGCAAGGGGTTGAATACGTTTTATAGGCACTGTAAGCTGGGATGGAAAATTGTACCTGCTTCACAATCTAAGGTGGACAGGCATGAGAATGACCCTGCTGTAATTTAAAGTGAAATGGCAGCAGAGTGTAACCACTATACCATTTAAGATGGAAAGCAGAATTAGAATAAAAAGCTTGGGTGCAAGTGTTTTGTTAAGAAGCTTGGACGCCAGGATGTAACTGCTGCTTTTTAAGCTGGAACAGAGAGTTCTGTTAATATGTTTTAGACACTAGAATGTAACTATTGCATGTGTTAAGGTGGAACATAGCATTCTTGTAAGAAGCTTGGACACTAGAATGAAGCTGCTGCTTTTTTAAGGTGGAACAGAGAGTTCTATTAAGACGATCAAGTGCCAGAACTGATGTGTTTTTGTAAAGGCTCAATATTGGCTCAATTATGCCCTGAATTTTCATTTAGATTTACTCAAGTTATAATTTTGCCAGATCGTCCAGCCTTAAATCAGTCTCATGAATAAAGTAACTGCTTTGTTCCCTGTCAGCGACACGTTATGTTTCCCATTATCCCTGTTATCCTATTACTGAGGAATAGCCTCGGGACAGATGTGTGCTGTGTTAAATGTATTGCTGGAATACAGCACTCTTTCTGATGGGGTGTTGCTGAGAGTTTAAGCTCATAATCTACGCTGCAGTCTCCATTTGTCCAATTGAAATATGTCATATTAAACAGCGTGGTGTTTCCCAGCTTCCTCCAGCATCTCAATCTTACTTTTCCTTTACGGTTCTCTGTCTCTCCCCCGTGTGCTGACCCTGTCGTTTTAGATCTACTTTCCACTACTTTGTATTCATATCTCGACTGTGACTGGCAGGTCATCCCATTCTCTCCGTCATACTTTTCCATCTCATAGCTCCCCTCTCTCCTGCTTTTCCAATCTGATAGGTCTTTTGATCTGAGAGTGTACGGATTTGGAGCTGTAGAACCCTGCCGTGTCCTCGTCTGGCAGTTATTCCCTCACTCTATCTCTCTTCTTCCGTCTCTGTCTCTTCTCTCTGCCTTCAGTCAGTGTGATAGAAGTCTCAAAGTGCAGATGAGAGGTCCCTCTCCTTTCTGCAAGCCAAAGGTTTAGTTTATGAAGCCGAGGGAAAGTCTCCTCACTGATGATGCACAAGCTTTCATGGACCCAAAAAGTTGCTGTACAATTTCAGCAAAATGTTTTTTAAGTCATAAAAGTCAATACGTTATATAATAAGTTCTATTAAAAACATAATAGACGACTATCAGTAATTCTTCACCTTGTAAAATAATTGACAACAGTGTGACCTACTGTGGCATGCAGTTGTGCAGTTACCATGGTGATAGCATCATTTCTGCCTTATGGAAGATCACCTGCTGCCATTTACATGGCATAATGTGTTCCTGTTGTCTGCAGATGCCCGCGCCTGTCCTGACGGAGAGTTCCAGTGCCGTAATCGCAAGTGCCTGGCTCCGGTGTATGTGTGTGATGGTGATGACGACTGCGGAGACTCCAGCGACGAGGAGAAGTGTTCACCTCCAACATGTGGCCCTCTTGAGTTCCGCTGCAACGCATCAGAGTGCATCCCGCAGCCCTGGACCTGCGATGGAGACCCTGACTGCTCCGATGGCTCGGATGAGTGGCCTGAGAGATGTGGGGGTGGAGCCGTGAGACCGGCAACGCCCCCTGGCCGTAGAACGGAGTGCAGCTCCGGTGCTTTCCACTGTGGCAGTGGAGAGTGTATCAGACTGGCGTGGAGGTGCGACAGGGACCCGGACTGTAAGGACAAGTCGGATGAAGCTGACTGCCGTAAGTGGACAGTTTAGAGTCTTTTATCCCATGGTAGAAGTAACCCCCACCTTCTATTTCCATGACAGTATCACAGAGGGGGGTTTATGTGTTTGGGTGGGTATTATAATATTTATGGATAAGCAAAACCGATTTTATTAGACCACTGTTTGGGAATGGTCTGAAACTGACCATTGATGATGAATGCTTATTGGCACTTTTCCATTGGGTAGTACCTACTCTTCTCACCTTTACATACGTTTTGGTCCCTGGTTTGTTTAACATCCCAAATACAGCCAGTGTCATCTCAAACCCCCATCTCTACCACAATGGTGGCGGCGGTAACGTTGAATGGTGTTTACTCATGGTGTGTTGTTTTTGTTGTTGTTTGGGACTGAACACAGCTCCGTCATCAGTTCAGACAGATCAGTAGAGTTTGTTCCTTCCTTGTTGCAGTGTCCAGTTCTCGCTGGATTGTTTCGTCGGCCACTGATCCAAGGAGCGTTTGAACCTCTTCAAAAGACCGCAGTGTAATTTTACGAGCTGCCGTCGTGAATCTGATTAAAAACCAACGTGATCTCTGCTGCAGCTGGAAATTTTACAGATGGAGAGTTGGTGCTGGACGTCTGCATTGCATTGCATAGTGTGATGACAGTCAGCACTCTGCAATGTTTACATGCCACGGTTGAGTCCCTACTTAAATCCAGGTACCAGGACCAGATTTACCTGTTGGAAAACAAAAAAGCAGAGTAGAGTGGAGTACAGTAGTATATGTACCATGCAGTGCATCAGCAGAGGTGCGGCTAAAGCAGAGGGGTTTCTGATAAAGTGGCCACTGACCAGTGAATGCATGCCAAGCATGCAAGGTTTTATCTGGAGTGATTCATAGCCACCTCTCAGCCATCATGGGGTCATTAATGCGTCCATTACTCAAGTAGGTGCTCATTTTTTTTCTCGCCTGTGTGTGTGGGAGGTTTTGTCTGTGCTCTGTAAAAATGTGTGTGGATTTGTGTGTGTGTGTGTGTAAAACAATTACGTCTCACTTAAATACTTCAGAGCTTTGAGAATTTTCTTCATAGCTTCTTCACCTTTATCTTCAAAGCTTGGAAACTAAGTGCTCTCTTTCGGAAAGCGTTGCTGTGTTCAGCCCCAGGATGTCAGAGAGCTCCTGCTTCTCCTGTGATACTCGGCTTTTTGGGGGGATTTGGGGGGCTCCTGTAGCTCTTCATTCGCTGGTGGGAGTTTGGCTCGTATCAAAGCTAGGACACATATAACAGAGCAGTGTGCCGAAAGCACAAAGCAGCGGGAGGCTCCCCCTGATTACGGGACGGTGTTGTGTCTAGATAAGCCTTTGTTTTGTGGAGCTAGAGCAGAGGCTCCACAAACAAACGCCTCGTTTCCCAAACACGGGGATTATTACGTCTGCTTTTGAGGTCAGAGATCACGCTCAGAGTCACAGGAACAAAGACATCCCGCCCTCTACTCCACACCATTCCCAAATACGGATTCTAATCACGGGATACGCCATCTGCAGAGAGGAAAATCTGTTTTACTCGTACTTCATTTATATTCTGAACCTACTCTCAGTTACATCCCTGGAATTTCACGCTGCCAGGAGCTGAAATAAAGCCATAAAACTGTGTTGCCGTGGATTTGATTTGAATGTTGATGTCACAAGACCCCAGTCCATCATAGAGCACCACACATTTACCCAGTCTCTCTCTGTCACACACACACATACACAAACACACTCCCATCAGTCTGAAGGAGAACCAGTCCAGGCAGTTGTCTCCTTAGTCATCCAGCCAGAAGTGGCGCTTCTAGTTTTCCTTTTGTCCTGCACCATTACAGCAAAGGAGGAAATTACAATGTACCACTTAACCATAGTGACAAAAAACTTAAATATAACTTCACATCACTCTACACACGTCCCCCTTGGATAAACAGAGGTGAAAGCTTTCATCTCTGAGAGAGAGAGAGAGAGAAAGAGGAGAACATCAAGATCTGAGCTTTAGATATGAGCAAATCCACAGCTGCATCCATCCTTCCTTCCATGGTGAGACAAAGAGCTCAGCAGTGTGGGTCTGAAAGGATATGGAGCTGTCAATAAGCCTGCACTGGGAAAAGGATATACACACAGATCACACGGACCGCGCCCCCTGTTGGACCCACAAAGTACAGCAGCCCCCCAGCTTTCCTAACAGGAGGTTCTGTGACTGAAGGCTCTATTGCTTGTGTTATCCAACCAACTTCTCAGACTGAACTTTGGAGACGTGGCTGCAGGTTTCTTGCCTGAAAAAGGAAATGCATGATTATTGGTCTCTGACTTCCGCACAGTATGCTACATTGTAGAAGAGGATTTATAGCAGTTAATCAGATTAATCTTCAAATTTATTGGACTGTTAGTTAAAGGA
The DNA here is from genome assembly GCF_029633855.1 of Hoplias malabaricus. NCBI lineage: Eukaryota > Metazoa > Chordata > Actinopteri > Characiformes > Erythrinidae > Hoplias > Hoplias malabaricus. The sequence continues at coordinate 23,977,890 of NC_089808.1, forward strand.
GGACACATTAAGGGGGCAGATTAAGAAGTCAGGGGCTTGTTTGAGTGGCTCTAATTCTCAAGGTCCTGCTGTTCGTCTCCCAGCACCCTCGGGATACACACACACACAGACCAAGACCGTGTCACCCCGCCTGAAAAAGCGGCACAGGCACTATCAGCAAAGCACGTGAGGGAGACTGTTGGTTGCTAGGCAACCCATTGTCGTGTGTCCTTGGGCATCTGAGAGCCCTTGAACACAGATAAAGCTCAGCGGGAGTTCAGCAGGAGGTGATACCTGCAGTTAATTCCTGAACTCATCCTCACGGAGACTCATCAGCAGTTTCTCATTTGAGTTTGGAGCTAGCGTCAGTGACTAAACATGCTCTCGGAAATGTGTTTATTAAAAGCTGAAGTCCTTTATGCTTGGTGTGTTGTAATTTGACAATTTCATATCTGCTTTTTCATCATGTAACCAGCGTAAAGTTCATTCTAATTTTGCATTCCTCAGTCCATCTGAAAGTAGTGATCTGTGGTTTTGTGCTATGAAGCAGCTTAGTTTTGTACGTCATGAATAAGCCATGAACCAATCACAGTCCAGTATGCTAAAATATGCTAATGAAAATATTACAGCTACAGGACAGGCCTGTGCTTAAGGATCTCCAATGCTTGGACTACATGGATAGCTGTCAGATGATAAACCAGATAATAGACATCGGCCTTGAGACACATGCGAAAGAATGGAACCTCTGCACCATTTAAGGTGGAATGAAAAATTCCAAAAAGAAGCTGGAACGGTTGTTGCACTATTTAAAGTAGCACTAGGTAAGATCTGGTATTTCGCTCCCATTTCTCCCTACAGTTGCAGAGTGCAAGTCACCTTTACAGCACTGTCCTGAAATCAAATTGGACGGAGGGGAATGGTTTCCTACCCTGCTCCAGAAGTTACATAGTGCAGTTTCTTCACTGCTGAGCCCGGAGTAGCAATGACACATGCACTATTCTCCCTATTACAGCTCAGTGGTGCATCACAATGATTTTGGAGCTGTAATTTTAAGGATAGCATACTACCTAGTGTCGCTTTTAAAGTGACTACAAGTGCACTTTAAAGTATCCAAATTCACCAGTTTTTAGGGAGGACCGCAGATGTAATGACATGTTGTGTATGAGGTGGATATAAGGTCACTAAAGCGGCATTCTGATTTAGATACGTAAACATGACTCTTCCTCAGGTGGCTCCCTCCATTAGGACTGAAATGAAGTCCTCTTTTACTGCGTGCAGAGCGTATATAATCAGTCTGACGTGAGATTGGAACAAGATTGACGTGAGTTTGCTTATTCATGGAAGAGACTCGGACATCTTTCTGTACCGAGGGGCTTTTATTTTGCCTGCAAGTCTGTAGCTTCAGATAAAGCCGAATGAGCCCGAGGGGTTGATCTGACCTTCTTCTGCCACCACCATCCAGAGCACGCCATGGAGTGAAGGAGCTCAGGAACAGACGTGTGAATAATAACGTCACAATGTACGGCTCCTTGGGGAAAAGAACCAATGTGTTGATTCATTTGCGATTCAATGATTCAGTGGATCATGAAATGTTCAAAACAATTCTGTGAATCTTGGAATGGCAGATTCACCATGATTCAGTCTGGAAATGATTCAGTGTGTAATGTACGGTTCATTTTCACCACACTCTGATTGATTACGACTCTTCAGGAAATGATTCAGTGCCCCTTTTTGAAATGATTTTCAGGGTCTGTTTTCACTTGGAACAAACTGGCTGAAGTATGTACATATTCAGAGGATTTGATTTGAATGTTTATTCAAGATACTCAAAAGTGCTTTGTTTATTAAGAGTGGGAATGACTCCGAGTCGTCCTCTTTGACTCGGATTGATTCATCATGATGCGCTTTTACATCTCGAGTGTGAATGGAACCAAGATGTTGATGCTTCTCTCCTTAGGGAGAGAGAATGTGTGTCTGTGTTTGTGTGTGTGTAAACAGCTCCGGCTTGTTTATTCATTGCCGTATCAGCTAATGAAGTGAATGCTTGTTTGATCTCTGGGAGAAAGACGTTTAAAATGCAAGTTTGATTTCCTCTTCATTTTACACGGCGTCTGATTATCAGTGCTGCTTGTTGGAGCTCTCTCTCTCTCACACTGTTTGTTTGTGTGTGTGTGCCCGGAATACATTACAATGTGAGACCCTAGTTATGTTTACACACGTTGTGTGGACTTTTCCTCCTTGTGGGGACCCAAACATACTCCCAACACATAAATAATTCAATTATAAGGTGAAGACGTGTGTAAAGTTTAGGGTTAGGTTTTAAGGTTTACATAAATAGGTAGTAGGATATATGTAAATGATTGGAAGTATATGTAGTGGCCCCAAAATTCATGAAAACAAACGTGTGTGTGTGTGTGTGTGTTTGTATACACTACTCTTTATACTAATATTAATGTTATGATATAGACACTCCCTGTTATATATATATGATATATCAGGGCATTATGTATTCACAGTTATGTGTTTTCTGTTTTGATCTTGGTCTAACAATTAAGTGCCTAATGGAGTGTTATTTGAATATTTGTTTTATTAGAATCTTATTTTTGTGTTTTATATAATGAGGAGGTTATTCTGGATAGTCGTTTTAAGTCATTGACCCTGCGTTCACACCAGCAGAGATAGCTGCCAGCTGTCTTTGAAGCAGAATGAAATTCAGTTGCGTGTGTGAACGCCTTTGTTCACACTTCAGGGCAAATCTGATTTTTCGCCGTGTCTAATTTGAGCAGGAGAGATTATTCTATCATATGAATGGCCAAAACCCACATATTATCTGTCTTTTTCCTCTCTAGCTTGAGCCACGTTTGTAGGTGCTTTGGAATCTAATTCAAACCGTTTTTCTGAACACGCTGCAAATCGGATTTCATGAGTTTTCTTCATCATTCGCTGGACCCTGCTTCCAGAGCCTCTTAAAAAAGAAAGTAAGTCGGAGAGGGCCTCAGGGCGCCCGGAGGAACCCACAGATGTGTTTTTTAAAAGCCTGTGGTTTCAGAGGCTCCCTCATGGGCAGGAGGAAAATCAGAGCTCAGCAGCGAGAGCTGGGCCGCTCTCATTTCACCACAACGTTAAACTCAGGTTAAAGTCAGGATTAAAACTAGTCCTGGACCACAAAGGGCAGAGATTATCCAGTGAAAAATAAATGTAGTCCAGGACTAAGCTTAACCCACCCACCTTATTACCATGGCAACCAATGTGGCTATATGACCATATTAGTATTGAATATCTATATTGGTGTGGACTAGGGCTACATCCAGGCCACTAGGCGGCAGTTACAGAAAAATGTCGGGCTCCTTTAATTCTTATTATTGTTATAATTATATTTTAAATTAATATATATATAATAAATAATAATTGTTGTGTGTTTGTTTGTGGTCCGCAGCTTTGTTGACGTGTCGTCCGGATGAGTTCCAGTGTGCTGACGGCTCCTGTATTCACGGCATCAAACAGTGCAACAAAGCATTCGACTGCCTGGACAAGAGCGATGAGGCCGGCTGCGTCAATGGTGTGTGTGTGTATGTGTGTGTGTGTGTGTGTGTGTGTTTAACCCTGCAGACTCGGACCTGCTAACCTCCTGCAGTGTTTATCCAGGAAGCTGAGGGGTCAAATTGTGTGTAACAGGACATTAATCCCTCTGTCAAATAACACACAAAAACCCTCAGAGGTCAATAAGATCTCCGCAGAACATCATTTATCTCTGTGCTCTCATCCACATCAAACTAATATCTGAATAATATCACATTTATTTTTAATGCTTACTATTTAACTAATTAAAGAGCTGTAAACTAAATGAAATCAGCTTTAACTTACATTTTGTAACTTAAATGTGTATGATCAGGGTGAGTTATGAATGAGTTTGTTTAGTCTGATCTCTGTGTTTGTTTAATCTGATCTTGAATCATTCAGTTTGATCTCTGCTTTTGTTCAGTCTGATATTTCTCTTGGTTTTATCTGTAATCTTTGTTTAGTGTTTGTTTTAGTCTGATCTCTATGTTTGTTTAGTCTGTTTTTAACTAATTTAGTCTGATATCTGTTGTTTTTGTCTTTTGTTTATACTGATCTGTTTGTTTAGTGTGATATCTGTGTTTGTTCAGTCTGCTATTTCTGTTGGTTGTGTCTGTAATGTTTGTTTAGTCTGATCTCTGAGTTTATTTTGCATGTAATCTTTTGTCTATACTGATTTGGTTTTATAGTCAGAGGTCTGCATTTGCTCAGTCTGATCGCCCTGTTGGTTTTGTCTGTATTGTTTGTTCAGTCTGATCTCTGTTGCTTTTGTCTGTAATGTTTATTCAGTCTGACCTCTGTGTTTGTTTAGTCTGATCTCTGTGGCTTTTGTCTGTAATCTTTGTTTAGCCTGATCTCTGTGTTTGTTTAGTCTGATCTCTATGCTTAATCTGATCTCTATCTTTGTTTACTCTTTAATCTCTCCCTCTTTAGCCTGATTTTTTTCATTTGTTCCGTCTGCTCCACAGCCACGAAGTGTGAAGGCCCTCTGAAGTTTCTCTGCAGGAACGGCGAGTGTATAGATGGAGCAAAGGTGTGCGATAACGTCAAAGACTGCAAGGATAGATCGGACGAGCCCAAGAAGGAGTGCGGTAAGGAAATGTGAGGATGTGTGGAGCTTACCGACGGATAATTGGGATGGAGCTTATATAACATCCCTGGATCACAGCTACCAGCGCATCCCAGCTTAAAGTGTCGATTCGAGAGAGAGAGAGAGAGCAATCCTTTCATTCTTCCAATTAAACGTCTCAGTAATATCTGGGGCAAGAGAAATGATCACTGCTTTCTTTCTGATAAACACCAGAGAGGCTTTGGCGAGTCTAACAGGAGCAGTCCGACATTTTGTACCCCACTGATTATTAATAACATGATGTGGTATCAGTGGAGAAGATTGTTGATTGCTCCTTTAAGGCATTAAAAAGCATCAGAGGGAGGAATAGTGGAGGCGATGAAAGTGCGATGTTTCTGCATCTGTATTCGCCAGCTGTATCTGTGTTCAAATCCTTAACACAGATTTTACATTATTCTGCTTCACAGGGTAAAATGCGATTAATAATAAGTTCCCTTCTCTGTCGGCGTAAGATTGAGTTTATTTGTTTGTGCTCGCTCTCTCAGTGTGTTTAGGTTGGCCCTCCCTCTCCCCCATCCCTCAGCACAGTGCTATTTAACTTAGGAACCATATATGCATGTAGTGTTCTCCAAGTGTGTTGAGCTCCAATGATGTTGCATTGTCAGCAGGTTGAAAGCATGTGGGAGTTCTTCCCTTTTCTCATTGGAATAGCCTTCATGTTCCCAGCTTGGATCATTTAAAAAACGTCTTGAGGCCAGTTTATTCTTCTGCATTGGATGTATGCTGTAAGCGATGGCACTGTGTAGCTGTGTACCCTACGCCTGACATGAACCAAACCAAAAATGTAACTGCGTGTCTCGACGTGTAACCACGTGTAAACTCCTTATATAGTGCACTTCACAGATTATGAAACTAATATTACTGTGTCCAGGCTGTGCAGCAAATGTTAGACAGGAGGGAGAGCTGATGCTGAACTCTTATTTTATGACCTACATTGTGCACTACATAGGACTGAGCAAGATATTTGAGATTCAGCCCTAGTGTTTTGACGGTGTAATTGCAGAGCAATGCAGACACACCAATGCACAAGTATAAAAGTTACAATGCTGTAGGGAATCTTCACTGACTGCAGCATAGACTCTACAATGCAGAAGCATAAATCAGACATTAGAGTGAACTCTGAAGGTTCCTGTGACAATCTGATGGCTTCTGTGTCATATTCTGCCGTTGAAAAACGAGTGTCTTGAATTTAATGGACATTCGGACTGAACAAGAAATAAATAAGGGGATAGTGTCTGTCCTTTATATTGTTCAGGTCAGTTTAGCCAGTGCTGAAGTGACCAGTTTATAATTTATTGTCCGTTATTGTGTCCTCTATCTCTCAGTGTTGGCCCTCCATATGGCTGGCTCAGAGCCTGTGGGCCTTGGCCCTAATTGCCCATTTCCTCACTTATTGTCCAGTTGCCAGCACCTCTTAATGAACGCAGTACAGTGGACAGAACACCTGGCTCATAGGCCAGCGCCTGAGGGAGACAAAAGGAACACAAGATGAAGGATTTCGCAGAAACTAAACAAAGAAAAGAAAAGCTGGGGAAAGGCCAGAGCCTCTTTCCTCTCATACTATCTCATCAGGCGCATTTCTGCCTCATTAAAACACTGTCCACAGGGGTGTTTACCCTTTATGCCAACAATCCTGAGAATGTTTTTATGTCAACAAGCCAAGCTCCTTCAGGAGGCGATGGAGCACAAAGCCCAAAACCCAGAGACTCAATACACAGCAGGGAAGAGCTTCTAAAGAGTAAAGTTTACTCTCATATCACCCGCCACAGTCCTCGAACGGCAGCGCTTGAGTAGCCAAGAGCAGAACTCTGCACATGCAAATGATCCACAAAGGTCCTACATAATGGAAGTTGACACAAACGAAATTTGCATTCACGCTTTCATCTGAGCACTCGCAATATCATTCATTTCCAGCCCAAACAGCCATTAAGTGCTGGTTATTTATCCTTTAGGGGAGATTTCTGAGGGGGTTTAGATGTAAAATAATCCCCTCGTGGAAGAAGAGGAATGGTACAACTCAGTGTTTTGAAACTAATTAAGACCCAAAGAATGGGACTTATAACAACCGCTTAAAGAAATTGTTTAAAGCTTTCATAGGGCAACACAGGAGCGCTGCAAGTACCAGGTCTGAGAGACTGGGTGAGTGTGTGAGTGACTGAGTGAGTGTGTGGAACTGTCCACAGGTGTGAGTGACTGGGTGAGTGTGTGAAACTGTCCACAGGTGTGAGTGACTGGGTGAGTGTGTGAGTGTGAAGGTGACTGGGTGAGTGTGTGAGTGACTGGGTGAGTGTGTGAAACTCCACAAGTGTGAGAGTGACTGGGTGAGTGTGTGAAACTTTCCACAGGTGTGAGAATGACTAGGTGAGTGTGTGAAACTGTCCACAGGTGTAAGTGACTGGGTGAGTGTGTGAAAATGTCCACAGGTGTGAGAGTGACTGGGTGAGTGTGTGAAACTGTCCACAGGTGTGAGTGACTGTGTGAGTGTGAGGGTAACTGGGCGAGTGTATGAGTGACTGGGTGAGTGTGTGAAACTGTCTATAGGTGTGAGGGTGACTGGGTGAGTGTGTGAGGGTGACTGGGTGAGTGTGTGAGGGTGACTGGGTGAGTGTGTGAGGGTGACTGGGTGAGTGTGAGAGTGACTGGGTGAGTGTGTGAGTGACTGGGTGAGTGTGTGAGTGACTGGGTGAGTGTGTGAGTGACTGGGTGAGTGTGTGAAACTGTCCACAGGTGTGAGGGTGACTGGGTGAGTGTGTGTGTGACTGGGTGAGTGAGAGTGACTGGGTGAGTGTGTGAAACTATCCACAGGTGTGAGCGACTGGGTGAGTGTGTGAAACTGTCCACAGGCGTGTGAGTGTGTGTGAGTGACTGGGTGAGTGTGTGAAACTGTCCACAGGCGTGTGAGTGTGTGTGAGTGACTGGGTGAGTGTGTGAAACTGTCTACAGGTGTGAGTGACTGGGTGAGTATGTGAGTGACTGGGTGAGTGTGTGAAACTGTCCACAGGTGTGAGTGTGTGAGTGACTGGGTGAGTGTGTGAAACTGTCCACAGGTGTGAGTGTGTGAGTGACTGGGTGAGTGTGTGAAACTGTCCACCTAATGAAAGAGCCTAATTTCTTCACAGGCCTGAACGAATGCATGCTGAACAATGGAGGATGTTCTCACATCTGTGTGGACCGTCCCATCGGCTACGAGTGCCAATGTGGCACTGGCTACAAGCTCCTGGATAAAAGGACGTGTGGAGGTGAAAAGTGAACTGTGTTTGCATGACTACTGCCCTCAGTGAAGAAGATAGGTCTCACCTACCGGTTGTCTAAAATGTCCTCCTGGGTGACAAACTGCTACAGGGTCTTGGTGTCTAAACGTGTCATAGTTTTTCTGTGCTCATGATGTTTTCATGTGGCGTAGGTCTGGGTTATATTTCATATCATTAATATGCACTTTTATGCACTTAGTGAAGCAGATTAGTGAATAAAACATTACCAGATTAGTTTCTCAGATTTAAATTCAGCTGCTTTGTCTATTTTAATCAAGAAATTGCTTGAATTAAAAGATCCCCATATTTCACAGAATGCTCTGAAGAAATCAGTCTATACTTTAAAGGGCCGAAGAGCACATAATCAGTCCTGACTTTGCTTTTCTTCACGCTATTATTCACCCAGACTCAGTTCAGTAATCAGCTTCTTCTGAGAGCCACTAACTCATTAAAGGCAGTTTCCCTGCTGCTGATTCGGCTGTAATTTAACTGTTGGACTGTGTTTCTCTGCGCAGACGTTGATGAGTGTGAGAATCCAGATGCCTGCAGTCAGATCTGCGTCAACTTGAAAGGAGACTTCAAGTGCGAGTGTCACCCAGGATATGAGATGGACCCAGTGAGCAAGACCTGCAAAGCAGAGGGTAGGAGATTTCAGTTAAAGCACCCAGATTCTACAACTTCTATTCAGAGACCCTTAAACATAAGACGTAGGGTATGACCAATATATTGTTGGCCAATGAAATTGGGTGATATTAGTGACAAATTGTATTATCAGTATCAGCCAAAAACAAGGCTGATTATTACTCTCAAAAATACGAATAAATCTAGAGTTCAAGGGCTCTATAAAGCATTGGTTAATTGTTGAATTAAATTATAATTTTAGGCGGTGTTAACCCTTTAAAATCAATATCAGAATCATCAATAAAATATTCATATGAGCCGGACCCTTTTTAGATGTTAGTCTGTGGCTCTTTTCCATTTTTCTCAGTCGATCAGCACTTCCACTGTGAGGTATTACAGCACTTGCCGTAATATTTATTCACCTGAAAATGGAATTTGTCCCAGCATGTTCTGTGCGGCACCACCATAGATCATTTAAGTAGGGCACACGCAGATGGAATATCACAAACAAAACACTATAGGGCAGCATGCGGTGCAGGTGCTTGAATGTAACTGCTGCTCCATTTAAGGTGGAACGGCCACAACTCAAGACGCTATCTTAGGTTAACTTTTAACCTACTACTGAGTACACCTGAATAATTAGAGAAACCAAATATAAAATGTAGAAACAGTAGTATCTAGAGAAGGGAGAATGGTTCATCTTTGAAAGTAAGGTACAGGGCTTAGGGAAAAACAAATGAAAATGTTTTGTGGCCATGTCGATGTTGTCCGTGCAGGAAAGAGCCCGTACCTGATGTTCACCAACAGACACGAGATCCGCCGTATTGACCTGGTGAAGAGGGACTACACCCAGGTCGTCCCAACCCAGAAAAACGCTGTGGCCATCGCTGTAGATGTGGCGGCTAATCGCATGTTCTGGTGTGACCGCTTCCACCGCAAGATCTACAGGTGACCTCTAGTGTTTATTAGTCAAGAAATATCGGTCCATAAACCACCTCAGTAAACTATTATACATTACAGCTGGAGATATACATCTGTAACCAACCTCATAAACATTATTATAAACTAGAACAGGATATATCCGAAGTCACTATTATTCACAAAAACGGAAGACATTAGTCTATAAACAACCTCAGAAGTCACTATTATTCACAATACCAGAAGATTTTAGGCTATAAACACCTTTAATAATTTTCTAAGAGGAGGTGGAGGTCAATGGGAGTCTAAAGGTTTTTTAAATGTTCCAAATTGACTCCGTCTGAGAGATGTAGCATCTTTAGTTAGAACAATTCCCCAAGTTGGTGGGGAGGTATTGACCCTGGATCCAGCCTCATTGCAGAACTTCCTCAGATTTAAACGGAATCGTTCTCGACCTGTCTCTCCACATCACTCTCTTTCCCTTCGTCCTCTTTTACCTGCCGGCTGTCCCATGAGCTCGCGCTAATTGGGGACGTTCTCTCTCCTAATAATAGGGGGCTCAGTGGGCGTCTTATTAAAAGTCAGTGTTCCACCTCTTCTTGATGATAAAAGCCAAAGTCATTAGTCCTGAGGGCCACTCCTTTGTGAGTCAGAATCATTTTGCCACAGAGCCGTGAAGTGAGGATTATAACCGGACCTCCGGCATTGCTCAGGACTCCAGGGAAAACCCCTTAGACTCATCACTCATCTCTGAAGGAAGTGTTTCTTAGATGTTGAGAGCCCTAGACGTGTTCTTATGGGACATAAGCATACTGCCAAATATTTTTCAGTATTAGCTTAACCTAGACACAGATTTCTGTTAGGGGATCTAAGAGAATTGGGCAGTTAGTGTACTCCTCCAAGCGTGTTGAGCTGACAGCTTTCTGAAAAGGTGTGTTGAGTGTTTTCTGTGACCCTTATCCAGTTCAGGGTCACGGTGGATCCGGAGCCTACCCGGAATCACTGGGCGCAATCACTTCACACCCTGAAGGAGACGACACACACTCACACATGCACTCATACACTCACACCTAGGGACAACGTTTGTTTTTGAACCGTGGGAGAAAAACTGGGCACCTGGAGGAAACCCGCGCGGACACAGGGAGAACACAGCAAACTCCTCACAGTCACCCGGAGCGGGACTCGAATCCACAACCTCAAGGTTTCTTGAGCTGTGTGACTGCAACACTACTTGCTGTGCTGCAGCGTCGCCCTAGTTGCCAAGCTATTTAAATAAATATATAATAAATAACCTGCCGTTCTTTTGCTCAGTGCTTTCATCCACGAGGCCTCTGACCCCTCCCGCCACATAACTCTGATCGACTTGGCGCTGCACTCTCCCGAGGGCCTGGCTTTGGACTGGGTCCAGCACAATCTGTACTGGACTGACTCCGGCGACAGGAGCATCTCTGTGGCCTCAGCGGACGGCAGCAGGAGGCGGGTCCTGATCAGCTCTGACATCAGCGAACCTCGGGCCATCGCTGTGGCCCCGGAGCAGGGGTGAGATCACACAAACCAGGACATGAGGTTTTATATATTTATTATATTTCATGGAACAAGCTACAAAAGGTGCACTATTAATATTAAAACAACACTAGGTAAGATTTGGTTGCAATTTGTAGTTCTCTTTTATAGCACTGTGGTTAAAACAAGGGTGTGGGTGAGGGAGTGGGGCTGTGATTTTTCTACCCTCCTCCAAAAGTTACATAGTGCAGTTTCTGCAGTGCTGGTTTCAGAGTAGCAATGACAGACTATCTGTTCTTGAGGTTACAGCTTGGTGGAGCATCACAATGATTTTTGAAGCTGTAATTATAAGGTAAAAATGCAGTTGAGTTATTTATATGTTCCTTACAGGTTCATGTTCTGGTCCGACTGGGGAATGAGGCCCAAGTTAGAGAAGGCAGGCATGAACGGAGTGGACCGTCAGGTTCTGGTGTCGGAGGGAATCGAGTGGCCGAACGGAATCACACTGGGTAAGAACTGTCTCCGTGACCGGCTCAGTCTGGAGGACGACACTGTGTTAATGATGTGACCGAGTCTGTGTGGTTATGTGTGTAGACGTGGTGGGGAAGCGTTTGTATTGGGTGGACTCCAAGCTCCATCTCATCTCCAGTGTGGACTTTAACGGAGCTCAGCGCAGGGTCATCCTGTCGTCCAGCGAGAGACTCGGACATCCCTACGCCCTGGCTGTGTTTGAGGTCAGTCTGAGGGCTTGTGTGTGTGTGGGTATATATCACATTGTGGGGACCAAAACTTTGTTGGGATCATCAGCTGTAACCACAATATAAATATCATTATATTTCCAGGTGAAGACATGTTTTAGGGTTAGGGTTTAGTTAAGTCTCCATAAAAGAAGTAAAAAGCATATGTAATGTCCCCACAATGCACAGATATAAGAGTGTGTGTAAAATGAGCTGCATAAATAAAACTCAGCTGAATTGAACTGAATGTAAGAAACCTGTTCTAAACATGGCAACCTACTCTACTGAAAGGAAAGTGTCCAAAGCAGACTGTCCACTGTCCAGTGTTGCTCTAGGTGCTGGGTTTGGTCTCTGAGCTGTTTGTGTATGTGTTGCTCTGGCATTAGGACCGTGTGTACTGGACGGACCGGGAAAAGGAGGCTGTTTACAGCGCTAACCGACTGACCGGACAGGAGGTGACCAGTCTAGCTGAACACCTGAATGACCCCCATGATATAGTGGTGTTCCACGAGCTCAGCCAGCCACAAGGTTTGTGTGGATCATTCTTTAAGCACGGTTCTACCACACAGGAGCACTTTGTAGTTCTACAATTACAGACTGTAGCCCATCTGCTGCTCTGCATACTTTGTTGACCCTCTTCCCCCCTGTTCTTCAGCGCTCAGGACCCCCACAGAGCAGGTGGTGTTGGATCATTCTCAGCACCTCAGTGACACTGACGTGGCGGTGGTGTGTGTGTGTGTGTGTGGTGCTGGTACGAAGGGATCAATGCAAACTGTGCAGCAGCAGATGAGCTACGGTCTCTGACATCTACAAGGAGGACCACCCAAATCTTACCTGCCCTGTGGGGGTCCTATGGGGGTCATTTATATATCACACACTATTATTTACAGAGCTGCACACTCTATATTAACCAGTAATATTTAGTGTTTAGTCTCTTGTTCATTCTGAGAAGAGAAGAAGAGGAGAGAGGAGATGAACAAAAAAGAGAAGATAGGACAATAAGAGAAGAGAGGAAAGGAGAAGAGAAAACAGATAAAAACAAAAGTAAATATGAAGAAAGGAAAGGAGTAGGGAAGAGAAAAGAACATGAAAATAAAAGGGAGGGGGAAAAAGTAGGGAAGAGAGAAGAATAAAAGAGGGAGGGTATATAAGAGGGAAAGGTATATAAGTCATAATACATATAATAGGTATATAGGTCACACACTCACCCAGTCACTCACACACTCTCACAGCTACCACCCTGTGTGGGTTTCACACAGGGAGAACACATACGACTGTGACCCGAGGCAAGGATCAAACCCAGGACCACGAGACCCTGCAGCTGTGTGGCAGAGACACTGCAGTGCCCCCTGGCTGCTCTGCTAAACACTTATAAAGTGATATGGCATTTCTTGGCTGAGACCTATTTTGTTTTTTAGCCCCTGACAGCTGTAACCTGGCGGGGATCAGTAACGGTGGATGTGCCTTCCTGTGTCTGCGGGCTCCTCAGATCAGTGAACACTCTCCCAAATACACCTGCGCCTGTCCTGATGGAGAGGAGCTGAGTCCCGACACTCGCCTGTGTGTCCCCGGTGAGCCCACTGTGACCCACACTCACCTTCAGACATGTCCCGTCTTTCACTAGAGACCCACCGGAGCTTTCCCTGTTCTGTGTTTCCTATCACTGTGGAAAAGAAGCTCCCGGCTGGTTTACACGTCATTCTGAATAATGCTCGGGTCAGGGTCAGGTCTGGTTTGGGTCAGGTTAGGTGAATGTGAAGAAACCCTTGTAATGTGTAATTCCCTTATAGCACTGTCCTTTTTAAGGTAAAAATACGACATAGTGTTGCTTTAAAGCCACACTAGCCTCTAAATGTCGACAGAATTTCTCCAAGTGATCTTTCCGTCATCGTTTGTTTGTTCTCTTGTTGTTTCATTTGTACAGAATCCAAGGTTAAATAACACTACACTTTTTGCAGCTGTTTCAGAGTCTCATTTTAACAAATTATTCACACTGTAACTCACTAGAGCTAGGGTTCTGTGGTGTGTGTTGAAGTAATGCCTTTTCTTCTGCTTCCAGTCCAAAACATCACAGTTCCACCTCCTGGCGTCCTCGCCAACGTTTCCATGGAGACGGGGATGGAGGCCTTGCCCTCCGATTTCCCAGAGGTACCAGAGGCAGTGACCTCGCAGGCCGATATTGCCGTGGAGACGGACCGCCCCGCCCCCAACGATACTGCTGGACCCTCCATCACCACGGTAACCGCATCCCAGAGTCCCGCAGTGCTGCTCATCACTGCCTCAGCAGACTCCAGCAACCTGTCCCACCACTGTGAGTCTCCATCCAGAGTCTTTCAGAATATTATAGTACCAGCATTCTGATTTGTTCAGTACCATTCAGAACATTATAGTACCATCATTTGGATCCATTTAGAACAAGTGAACACTAATCAGTTCCAATTTTAGGACCAGCCAAATCCATTCACGTCAGTACCTTTCAGCATGAATCCTATGAGAACCATATATAGACAATTTCAGAATTATAATCTTAGGTACTTTCAGAACCCTTCAGAACCTGTTTACAGTTTGTGATTTTGATTAATAATGTTAAAGGAACACTATGTAATATTTTTACCATAAAATTACACTTTCAAAATATTTATGACATTCCTCTGAGCTGTAATAGAGAGAATAGCGCCTCTGTCATTGTTACTCTGGGCTCAGAACTGCAGAAACCGCACTATGTAATTTTAGGAGGAGGGTAGGAAACCACCCTCCCTCTCCTTATTCAGTATAGTGCTATAATTATTAAATACATGAGGGAGCTATTGATTATTTTTCTTCTGTTATGTCCCAACTGTGTGTTCATGTACTGTCCCTTTAAAAACATGCTACCAAGCTGTCGTCACATGACTCTGCCCCTATCTGCCACATGGAGGAGAACTTAAACACAGAGGCTGACCAAGCAGCTCGTACCAAAGAAAAATTCAGCATTTGTGGTTTGGACGTGCACTGTTTTGACTCTAAGATAACACTGAACAAAAAGAAGTCAAATGTAAATGCTGAAAACCAAAACAGTTTCAGCCAAAGCACAATCACACACCAAATATAAACAGTACTCAGAAATCAAGAGAGGAACAAGCTCCCAGTGACATTAGAGAAAATATCCCAGCTTTAACACTGGAGCACATTTACCACACAGGCCTCGCCACTGAACTGTGAGGGTCACAAATACAAAAACAAAATAATCATTTATTAATCATAACCGTGGCAAAACATACAATTAATCATGATATTGATTTGCGCTCATATCGCCCAGCACTGGTCGAGGTATACTCACAGCTACAGATGAGACACGTTCATCCCATTCATCAAGCAGTGCTTCAACAGATACCCTCTTCTGCATCATTTAAGGTGGAATGGAAAATTCACATCAGAACTGGCAAATTAGTGTCTCAACTGCTATGTCTTTTAAGGTGGAATGGAAAAGCTCCATCACTCTAGAGAACCGGTATAGCTTGTTTAGGCTCATGTGCAGCTGCTTCAGTGTGTCCCATTTGGTCTGTGTTGTAACTGACTTAGTTTTCTCTCCTTCTCTCCCCTCTAGCTGGAAATGATCTTCTCCTCCTGGGCCACAGTTTGACAGTAGCTGTGCTTGGTGTTGTGATCCCCATAGGTACGTCCTGCTGCTCATGCAGCTATTTTCAGTGACCAGCTGTCTCCCACTCTAAGCCCAGGGCAGCACACTCAGCTGTATGGAGATTCAGAGTGTGTGTGTGTTTGTGTTACACACTGATTTTTAGATTTATCACACAGAAGCCCTCTTGGCGAAATCACAGGCAGTTGACAGTGATCAAGCGAGACTCTGTTCACTGCAGTGCACAGCAGCCACCGGCCGAGTTGTAGGAGAACTCCATGTGCAACTGTAGATGACTCTTGGTTACCACAGTTTTCCCTCTGCTTGATAAACATATCTCTACACGTACAGGTGTTGTGTAGTAGGAGGAGCATCTCCTGAAAAATGAATCTCTTACATTTAAAGCTGGTGTGGGTCATATTTTAGAAAGTGTGAGCTAGTTATTTAAAATATCTACCTGAAAAACATCACACCCCCTTCCTTCAGCCCTCTTCCAAAGTCACATCCGCAAAACACCTGAATCCGCACATTGCCAGACTACAGCTGGATGTGTCCCACAGAGAAAGAGAGGGAGAGAGATTTGGGATTACAACCCACAGTAAATGGGAAAACATTAAAAAAAACCTATAAAACAAACCAGTCAGACGCTTCTGACGTCAAGTGCAGGGAGTTTCGAATTGCCCCTCCCCCTCATCCGAGCCTGTCCAATCACAGCACTGGACATGCGTTTATGTGACTGCGCAAAGACAAGGTTAAACGCAGCACGGAGAAATAAGAGCACTGAGTAAAAACGGAGACGAAAAAGAACTGAGCGAAAACGGCTAAAAACCTGAGCTTCTGCTCCTCGCACCTCACTGCTGTGCGCTCGGGGGTCGGGGTGAACAATGAGCGGCTCATTATCATTTAAAGGAACAGGTGCTGAAAGCGGGAATTCTGAACAGGGATTTTCAGACAGGGGGAGAAAGTTGCTGTGGAGTTTGATCCCTTTGGGTGTTTGACCAAAACATGGCTCGGACATTTTATTAGGACCCAGAACTCTGTTTACTCTGAGAAGGGGGAAAAAATGAGTGTTTCAGACAACATAACAAAGCTTCTTAAATAAATGACCTACACCAGCTTTGAAGTCTGTTTTGATGGCAACTTAAATGAATGTAGTCTCTGACCTTTACGCAGCACTTTGTTATAAGTTATTGAATATGCTCCAGTTTGGTTGGAAAGTGTTGATCTGAGAGCGAATGTGTGTTTCTTCATTCTCTTGTTGTACTGCATGAGAAACCTCTGTCCTGCACACAGTCCGATCCTGTCTCTCTGCCCTTCTCTTGTTCAGTCTACCCTCCTGTCCACTCCCGCATGCCTCTTTCTTTCCTGATAATTTCATATCCAGTCAAGCTCACTCATCGCTTTCTCTCCTTCCTCTTCCCCTCTTCCTCTCTTTCCTCTCTCTCTCTGTCTTAGGGCTGGGCGATGTTTACCCCAATCACAAGTTTATTGTTAACAGCTTTTTTAAATCTCAGAAAACTATAAAATACAGGTTAAACCAGTGCACTCAAGCATCAGGAAGGCTATCCGGTGTAAAACCTGTGCCAAACTGAAATTGTAGATTGTAATGATTCACTGTGGCGCCCTCTAGTGGGAGCAGTTGAACAACAATGAAGATGATAAATAAAACAATCCACGTCTTTAGACCCGTTTGCTTATCTCTTTCTGTAAAAAGAAAAATGAATGCGTCTGCTCCAAATGATGTACGGCCACATACTTCCACGCATTTTTTTACATTGGCGTATACGTTATGCAATAACTTCACTAGAGGGCGCAGTTCTGAGTGAACATTTTCTGACAACAACAGCCATGTAGAGGGTGGAAGAGGCCCACACACAATATCGTAACTGCTAGGGGCGCTCCTGGTCTTATGGTGTCCCTGTCTAAAACAACATCGCCCCCTCACTTTCATTGGCTACAACAAGACTTCTGTTTAAGCCGTTCTTGTGGGGGTATTTCTGGTTTGTACAGGAGCACGCCCCCCCCAAACATGATCCATCCTG
Source organism: Hoplias malabaricus (assembly GCF_029633855.1). Lineage (NCBI taxonomy): Eukaryota > Metazoa > Chordata > Actinopteri > Characiformes > Erythrinidae > Hoplias > Hoplias malabaricus. The sequence goes on from NC_089808.1 coordinate 23,995,244, forward strand.
ATCCCTGTCTGAATCCTTATTTGAATTTAACTTTGAGCAAAAATTAGCCTTAAAGCCACAGAAGGAAAAATATTTGAACAGAACATTTCAATGAGAATTTGGTAAAAAAAATTCAGTTTGGAATTTGTCTGAACTATGTAGCACAGGCATTATCCCTATCGTCCACTCCTAAGTCAGCTCCCCTTTCTCTTTCCTGCCTCCTGGTCCTGTTTTGTCTCCCTGTCTGTGACCCGCCGCTTGGTCGAGCGCTCATTAACATCTCCCCCCTCCCCTCCCCCCGCTGCTGTATGTTAAACACATGCAGTTCCTATCATTGCAACAGTGGTCCTGGGCCTCCTGTGTGCTGCCGTTTTCCTCATCTACCGCAACTGGAGACGCCGGAGCACCAAGAGCATGAACTTCGACAACCCCGTCTACCGCAAGACCACCGGAGAGGCCGAGGAGGATGAGATCCACATCGGCAGAACAGCGGAAGGGCTGCCAGGACCCCACCATCACCACCACCATACTTACCCTGTGCCCGTGGCGGGGACGCCCTTTATCGCCCTTCCTCTTGGAAGCGGTTTACCAGACCCTGCCACACATTGGTACGCAGAGCAGCCCACCATAAGCAGCGCCAAGTGAGAACTACGGGGGGACACACAGACGCTATGAGAGAACAGAGTGATGTCCGAAGTCAGTGTGACCACCAAAAGGTACTGGACGCTGAGGGTTTGGCTGCTGGCTGTACCTAGTGTCAAGGCTCAGTAAAGAACAGTGTCTGACCATAAGACAAGGAAGGGGGGGTTTACCTCCAGGTTGGTCACTACACCTACAAAGGCAGAAGCAGTGACTGAGCTGGGTACACTGTCCAGACTAGACTGCATTATTTTCATTCATTTACAGACAATTTGACATATTTCAGTCCTTTCTTTCTCCTCCTCCTCGCAGCTGTGGCTTTTTCCAGCAGGGATTCTCCAGATGGGAATCTGGAGCAGCACCTTAGTTACCAGGACAATCCATAGTGTCACTGAATGGAGACGAAGCTGTAAAGTGTGTCGCTGTGTGTCAGTGTGAAGCTCTTTCTGGATGGAAGCCACTTGTTAAAGCTCACCTCGTTGATGGTAGTGAAAACACAGAACTGAAATGGCTTCTTCCTGTCTTGTTGCTTCCTGTCCTCTCATCTCATTAAAGGTCTGTTCACACCAAGTAGGAGTTTTTTTTGTACAAAGATAGAGGTGCGATCCCTTAATAGAGGGAACTTGTCTTTTTTCAACATTGGGAGAAGAGAAGTAATGGCAGCGGAGGGACAGAATTCCACTGGTAGCAGCTAATGGCAATTTTCCACTGCATAGTCCCTACTCTACTGGACTCTACTCTCTGTTTGGTCCCTGGTTGGTTTTCCATTCCTACAGCTCCCCCCTGAAATGTATCGGGTGTCGCCTCAAAATCCCGTTTCTAATGGGAACAGCAGGCTTTGAAAACCACAACAACGGCAGCAGTAATGTTAAGCAGTGTTTACTCATGGTGTATTGGTGTGTAGTTGTTGTTGTTTGGGACTGAACACAGCTCCGTCATCATTTCAGACAGATCAGTAGTTTATTCCTTGTTGCAGCGTCCAGCTCTCACTGGATTCTTTCATCTGCCACTGATCCAAGGAGCGTTTGAACCTCTTCAAAAGATCACGGCGTAATTTTACGAGCTGCCGTCATGAGTCAGATAAAAACAAACGTGATCTCTGCTTCAGCTGGAGATTTTACAGATGGAGAGTTGGTGCTGGACGTCTGCGTTGCGTGGCGTAGAATGACGACTCTCTCTGGACAATCAGTGCTCTGCAAGGTTTACACACCACGGTTTAGTCCCTACTCGGCTCGCTCTGAACCACGAGAGATCAGCGACTAAACAAGACCCTGCTTCCAGAACCAGGACCAGATGGAGGAGTAGACTTCTACCTGGTGGAGAAGTAGAAAAGACGAGTAGAGTCCAGCAGAGTAGGCGCTATGCAGTGGAAAAGCACCATATGATATAGGTAAAGAAATGTACCATCAGTACGTAGCAGTCTTTGAACTGATTTGTTGTTTATGGACTGTGTGGCAGATGGTGATATTATGCATGCGGCTGTTTTCAGAAGCTGTACATGTGTAAAAACTGGACTTGGTGTGAATGGACCTTAGGGGGATGTTTCCACTGCATGAGTTTTCCTCCGTTAAGATGTCCTCTGAGAAGGGCCACAACAACATTTGGGACAAGGCCCAGGCCCAAGTATTCGCTGCTCACTATCTCACAAACCCATGTATTTTAGATGTGAAACATCACCTGGAACTGGCGTTTAACTCACTCATATGCTCCCTCACTCATTCATATACATACACAGATACATGCTCACTCACACAGTCACATACTCACACACGTTCACTCAAACACTAGCTCACTCATTCATTCGCAGCCACACACTCATTCACACATGCTTACTCACACACGTACTTAAAACACATTCACTCACTCACACACAAATCAACATACTGGCTCATTCAACCTAAAGTTCTCCACAAGGTGGCGCCACTAAATCATGTTTAGGAGCTGCTCCACGAGGGGGTGTTGTTTGTGATCACAAAAAGGCCTTTGAAAATGAGCAAAATATCAGCAAACTAGTCATCTGCAGTGGACACGCACTGATAAGCGAGGAACTGGAGCTGCTGTGTGCACTGGACAGCACTGTGTTCAAAGTCACATTAGCATCAATGCTAAAATGGAGCTGAAAGACCCCAAGCTATGCGTTTTTTTTCTTTTTCACTTTTGAAGGGATACACTTTTCCTGTCAGATGAACTTTCCAGGTACTGACTGACCCGGTCACTGGGAAACAATAACAACACATATGTACCTCACGACTGGACTGGAGTGTGCAGCACTGTCTCAGGGAGATGGAAAGCTCTGTGTGTGTGTGTTTGTGTGTGTGTGGTATGGGTTATAAACTGTATTATGATGAGTGTATAAAGTGTGTACACTGACACAGGAAAGGTTTAAAAAAGAAGTTGTAACACATAGCATAAATTACATCTAAAGACCACTAAGGAGGTGGTCAGTTTTTATTTAAGTTGTTACTGGTGAACTTTACTGATTTGTTTACAAATGCAGATGCTAAATTTGATCAGTCACTCAAAGTACCAGATGTTGATCTGTAGAGGTAATATTTTAGTGTTGCATATTAAACAAGTAGCTGGTCTACGGTAGAAATCTTTACATTTAAAGGTGCACTAGGCAGTTCAATCAGTCTGCTTATCTGTTGTTGTAGTTCAGCTATCTAGCCACCAGAGGTATTAGTATTAAATACTTTTGATATATCCTGAATCCCGACCTGAGCATTAGTGCATTATTCGAGGTGACATTCAGTTCAGGTGAACCACAACAAAAGACTTTTGTTGCAGATCATTCTGGTCTGAGGTGCAGTTTTCCAAACAGGTTTTCTCCTCGGGCTGTGACTGCACTTGTGCTGAAGCTATTGATGAAACTATTTTTAATCGTGTTCTTCTTATTTTACTTTTCATTTGGAATAACAATAAACAAAATAAATCATCTAGTGCACCTTTAAAGGGAATATCATCCCATTTTAAAGGTATTTTCCACAATGAACCATTTCACATTAAGACTCTGAAACTCTCCTTTAAGTCCTTTGGATAAAACAAAAAAAGATGTGGAGTAGTATTTCAAAAATAAAAGTCCCTCCAGGGTTCAGAGAAAAGTAGAGAATCAGACTTTGATTAGGTTTTGTGTGTGTGTGTGTGTGTGTATGAGAGAGTGTGTGAGTTGTAGATATGTTTTCATACAAATACTTTTGATACAGTTGATGTAAAAATGTACATAAGATTTTAGATGACACTGTTGACCATGAATTAATTTATTTGTATAAAATGATGAGTTTCTGGAAAATATCTTACGTTCTGCCAAAGTGAGGTCCTTGGTGTTTTTTGGTTTGTTTGCTTGTTTGTTTACATCTCTCCCTGTTCTGCTGTATTCTGAATAGGTCACTCTGATTGCACTGTGGATACTGTATTATGGCATTATTTATGATTTTGTGGGGTTTTTTGTGCCTTCTTAAGAGTTATTTGTATATCTATTCATTCTTTTCTCACTCCACTCTGCATTTCCTTTCCTGTAGTGTTTGCATTTCTCTCCAGCATTCTTCTAAACACGTCTCTTTCTCTTCATATTGTTATAAAAAATTGTTTGAAACCAGTAATTGTCTGGACACTTCACTCTGCATGCGCTTCAGTAATAATAGACCTGAGATTGTAAATAATGCCGAAGCGCCACCTAGTGGTCAAAACTACTAACGATTCACATATAATTCAGATGACTCAGTTGATTACTATGCATCCTATTTCTGCAGGCGATAATGAGGAAGCCATTGTGAGAAGGTCCAGAGCCTGAAATATAGAGAAGGTAAAGAAAGTCCCAGAAATATATGGGACCAAAGAGCACAGTTCGGTTCACATACCACATCATATTATTCCTGAGAGTTCCGTTCATAGCATAGGACACTATTAAACAAAAACACCCTAAGAATTAAACATATTGCAGTCATTCAGGAACTACATTCATTTTCCTTTCACAGGCGTCCAATCTGTAATTGAACAGTTTTCCTGAGTAAGTCAAGTCACTTCTGGGTCTGAATTGAAATTAATCACAACCACAAGTCAGAATTAATCACTGACCAGTTATTTATTGACCAATCATAATTAATCACTTGCAAATCGGAATGAATCCCCGACAAATCAGAATTAATCACCGACCAATCAGAATTAATCACACCCATCAATCAGAATGAATCCCAGACCAATCAGAATGAATTACAACCACCAATCAGAATGAATCCCCGACCAATCAGAATTCATCACAACCACCAATCAGAATTAATCACCGACCAATCAGAATTAATCAACCATCAATCAGAATGAATCCCAGACCAATCAGAATGAATCACAACCACCAATCAGAATGAATCACAACCACCAATCAGAATGAATCACAACCGCCAATCAGAATCAATCACCGACCAATCAGAATTAATCACAATCACCAATCAGAATTAATCGCCGACCGCTCAGAATGATTCCCTAACCAACCAGAATGAATCCCCAAGCAATCAGAATTCATCCCCGACCAATCAGAATGGATTGCAGACTGAACCTGTGGGGTCAGAAGGCACGAGGAAAGGTCAGAAGCAGAGCAGAGTTTATTTCGCAGAACAAACTTTAATGAAAGACTGACTACCGACTTTAACGGTGATTACATCCAATCACATACCATCGCAGTCAAAACAAATCCTTGTATATCCAGTTTTTCCGTTTCTGTCCTGAAGATGGCGCAAGAGAGTCGACACAAATTCACACGTCTCAGTGAGTGAAGCTCAAGATTTGGAGAGGTTTAACACCGATATCAATTACTGTAATGATAGCAATAATAATAACAATAATAACAGAAATAATAATAACATATCCCTGGACCTCTCAGGACCGGATCCTGGTTGTGGTGCAGAGACTGTGGCCTTTGTCTCAAAGGGTTGTTTGCATTCACCGAGAAATACACAACATGGCCAAAGGTTTTTGGACGCATCCTCATGCTACATTTCCCCTGAATTGAAGGGTATATATTCTGCTCTTCTGGGAAGGCTTTAAACTACATGCTGAAAATTTGCTGTGAGGATTTGATTGCACTTGAAAGGTCAGGTACTGATGTTGGAAGGCCAGCTCTGGCACCGGATGGCGCTCCATCACTCCAAAACCCATAGACCCACTGCTCCATAGCTCAATGGATTTTTACTTCTCTAGTCAAAGCTCTGCACCGGACACAGTGAGCTCAGGCTCATGTGCAGCTGCTCCAGGGCTTTGTGCATTCCTATGGAGATTATGCAAGCTTTGTCCTTAATGGGAGAATTTTAAAGAAGCAGAGTTTGACTCATGATATATGTCTGGACGTGCAGTGAAGATACAGAAAGGGAATCTTAAGTGCCGTTTTTTACGCCACTTTGCATCTGTCGGGTCCTCTGGTGTTGGCTCTGGCTTTGAGGAGGTCAGCGATCTCGGTGTGAGAGGCCTGAGTGGCCAGTGATAGAGCTCTGCGTCCACCCTGGGGGAAGGGGGGGGGGGACACCAGTGGATGAAGAAGAAAAAAAAAACAATAACAGAATGTGAAATACATTTTTTATATACATCTTAACCATTTAAATAATCAACAGAGGTTTGTTGCTTTTAAAATGCTTCATTAAAAAAATGAACACTGATCCCAGTGTTGGTGAATGGAACCAGATATCTGAGGAGTGTAATGGCTGTAACACCTGGTTTCTCAGACTGGGACTAAGCCTAATACACAGGAATAAGGACAGAGATTCAACACAAAATAAAATATAGACCGTGAATTGGCTACACTGCGTGAGATAGAGCTTTACAATAGATTTAACAGAAGTTTTCTCGCCCCCAAAAAAAAACTTATAATTGCAGATTTCTAACTATTCTGTTTGTGTGGCTCTCACCCACAGATATACTCTCTCTCTCTCTCTCTAGAGAGAAAGAGAGAGGGAGAGGGAGAGGAGGTAAGTATTTGAGATGATTAAATGGCTCTCCACTGCTCCAGTAGAGTACATGTCTCAGTTGTCTTTAAAGACATGTCCACTAGAGGGCACTATTAACGGAGAGGTTTTCCTAAAAAGTGTCTCCAAAATGTTGTCTCCAAATTTTCCCTTTTGCGGGGTGTTTCCAGAGACATTAAACCTTTCCAACGTCTGGTTCCTATCACCAGCACTATGAGTAAGTGCTCTGCTTGCACTACCACAGATTTGAAAGAGGGGGATCCCTGGACTCACTTGGTCTGTGAGGCCTATGTCACATTCCGGGTTCTGCAGGAGGATCCGGACGATGTCTGTATGTCCACGGTCACAGGCACTGATGAGTGCCGTAGTCCCCGCTCGGTCCTGAGCATTAATATTCGCCCCCTGAGACAGCAGCAGCTTCACTGTGGATGCTCGGCCATGTCGGACCGCCAGGTGGAGGGCCGTCTGTCCCACCTTTTGAAAAAAATATAGCAAGAAAGAGTTGGTAAGATGATAGAAGCTGATACCAAATGACATGCAGACTGCTAGGGTGGTAATTAGTGGTCATTATGGTAGCTGAGGTGGTTGCTAAGGTATTCCAGGTGGTGGCTAGAGTTGTATGTGTTTTCAGTGTGGGTTATCTTTCCATGCTGGGGTAAATGTCCCCTGGCTCTCAATCATTTCTGACCTGGCCGGCACGGGCATTAACATCTCCGAGCTTCATCAGCTGCTCCATCACCTTCAAGTCTTGTGGAGAGTCCACAGATACAAGAGATGCCAACATGATGGACGTGTATCCCATCTTATTCCTCAGATCCACCTCACACACTCCTGAGGGAATGAAAAATAGGTAAGATCTACCAGAAGATACAGTGAGAATATACTAGAACCACATGAACTTCAGACATCTGGTTCCATTCACAAACCTTAGTGAGGTCAGGTACTAACATTGGATGAGTTCTAGACCAAACCCAGTACAGGGCATGTTTTACCCCTATAACCCATACTTGTCATTGGGTGACACTATTGCCATTTTTTCCACTGGTCCCTACTCTAGTTGGCTCTACTCTGCTGTATTCTGCTTCTCCATCAGGTAACTCTTGTCCTGGACCTGGAAGTGGGTTTCTCTGGTAAACCGTGGCGTGTAAACCTTGCAAAATGCTGATTTTCCAGAGAGAGTTGTCACTCTAAGCCACGCAATGCAGACATCCAGCACCAACTCTCCATCTGTAAAATCTCCAGCTGCAGCAGAGATCACATTTGTTTTTATCCAACTCACCACGGCAGCTCATAAAATTACGCTCCTTGGATTAGTGGCCGACGAAAGAATCCAGCGAGATTCTGTGGGAGTGGAAAACCAACGAGGGACCAAACAGAGTAGAGCTGAGTAGAGCAGGGTCCATGTAGTGGAAAAGCGACATTCGTTTCCACTTGCCTGTGTCTAAGAGCAGTTTGACGATGTGGAAGTTGGGATGGGACACGCTGTAATGCAGCGCTGTGTTCCCATTGTCATCCACCATGTTGACCAGGAACTGAAGGACACTGGGGGTTTTAGTGGACACTTCATGAAGGTAAAGAGACACAGTATCTGGACTTGAGTCTTCTTCAGCAGAGACATGGAACCACTGCTGGAAGACCACGGTAAGAGCCTGCCTCTGAACACAAAACAACACAAACAATACAAGCAAATATACACTACATGCCTCAAGTGTGTGAACACCTGTTCTTTCATGGATTCTTCTAAATTGAAGTATATTAATTTGGAGTTTTGTCCCTTTGTTCTACTATAACAGCTTTAACTCTTCTGAAAAGTTTTTACACTAGAAATCAGAACATTTCGGTGAGAATTTGAGGGCATAGAGCCGCAAGAACATCAGTAAGGTCAGATTCTGATGTTGGAAGTTTAGTACTAATCACAAACACCACATCATCTCATCCCAACTGTTATGTTATGAACCAGGTCAGAAGTTTTTATGACATTCTAGACATCAAACAAGGGCATTTATGTAAGTGTATTAATTACCATTTCCTCATCTGGATCAGACACTTCCTTCATGTGCTTGTTTAAGAAGCAACATGCGGCCATAAAATCTTCATCCATGGCTGTTTCCCTGAGAGAAGAGATTTCAGTAGAACCACGTTATTGTGACAGTGCCATCGTGCTCAGTAAGTGAATAAATCATGAACCTACAAATCCAGTCCAGTAAACCTACTACACATAATATCGACAAAGGTTTCAGGGAATCTGCAGCAGTGTGTGTGCGAAGTTTGAAGAGTAAAATCTGTGCAGTTGCATATTTTAAAGGAAACATATCATGAGTAGCTCACCTTTTCAGTGCATTTACACATTAGTTTTGGTATCTGAAGTGCATACCAACCCACCCACTGTGAAATAAGACCACCCAGTCAGTTTTATGGGTTGTCTAAGTCAGAAAACATGCGACTGAGCAATTCAGAAATCTTGCATAATAAGGAGAATCTTGAGAATTGCCCCGCCCCCTCATCTAAATCTGTCCAATCACAGAGCTGGACCCATGTTCATGTGAGAGACGAGGTTAAACACAGCAAAACAGACACAATGAGCGCAGAGAAAGAGCACTGAGTAAAAATGGAGAAGAAAGAAAACTGAGCAAAAATGGTTAAAAACCAGAGCTTCTGCTCCTCGCTCCTCACTGCTGTGCGCTCGGGGTCGGGGTGAGCAGCGAGCGGCTCATTATCATTTAAAGGAACAGGTGCTGAAAGTGGTCTTTCTGAACAGGGCTGTTTAGACAGGGAGAGAATGCTGCTGTGGATTTTGATCCCTGTGATGTTTTGACCAAAGCAGTTCACAAATGTTTAATTTAATCATCTGAACTGTGTTCCTTTGAGGGGAAACCTATTATATTTCATTTTTAAAACTTGTTTGACAGAAAAATGGCAAAAAATTAAACTGGATCAGTTGGTGTCTTTAGTCCCTAAATGGTCATGAAGTGTTACTCAAAGGGAAGGTGAAGTAACACTGTACACTGTACAAAGCTCATGAAGCAAAGCATCAAATGTTTCTCTATTAAACTGAATATGCTGGTCATAGCTTTCTGTATGTAATTGTGCTACAAACTATATTGCCACAGCCTTTCTGGAATTGTGGTTTGTAATTTTATCTCACCTGCCTCCTTCATCTTGTGACAGTTCCTTGGAATCTGTTTCTGAACGTGCAATAGTCTGATTGTCCTCATTTGTCTCTGGTTTATCATCTGGACATTTAACTTCATTTATCTCCTGTTTCAGGACCTCTCCAGAGTCACCACCTTCATGAGGGATGGTCTCTGTAAGGTCCTCTTCCTTCTGTTCATTGGTGCTCAGAGTAATGTTTTCCTGCTCTGGTTGGATAGCTTCTCTTAGGAAAATCTTGTGGTCAGAATGCTCCTCAAGTTCCTTTGGCATGAAGCTACTCTCTGCTTCATCTTTTCCTTCAGCAGATCTGCCAAGACTGAACAAGCTAAAGGGTACAATCAAAAAACCTTAGTGCCTACTCTACCTTGGTTATTTGACTGCATGTTACGAAACTGAAACTACTCTTACGTCTGAAAATATAGTCTCAGCTCCTACCTTTCTTCCGTGTCAACTCCTGTCTGACTTTCCTCCCTTGACTTATTCACAGATATTGGGTCTTCCATCTTGGACTCTTGACCTTAGGCAAATGTAGAGATAGAAAAAATAAATGCAAAGACAAATGTGTTAATGGTGTGTTGTCTAGTGATGTAGCAAGAAATATTAATTAGTATGAAGTGATGTTATCGGTTATCAGAATCTAGCACTTTGAAACTGATGATGGTATCCATTCAGATGGATGAGAATTGCTCCAGGTGCCAATACCCACTACCTATTTGGGCCAATTCTGTCATTCATTTTGGCACTTACAGCTGAGTTACAGCTCTGGGATGTGTTGGGTGGGCTGGTCATTGGCCACATGTTGTTTGGGCCTAATGTCAATTTGGCCCAGATCTGTTCCAAAATATACCTAAAATCTGGCCCATATAAAGCAGACTACAAGGTGAAATGGAGGCAACCAGATTCACCCTGACACGTGCCATATTTGGGCCACATTTGGGCCAAACATTCATTGCTATCTGGGTAAGGTGTCAGCAGTTTTCTAAGAAGTAACATGCAGCTCTTCCTTTCTTCAAGGAAAGTCCCTGGCCACTTCTACTAACTACTGTTGTTCTTTTTAGTCAAGTAGCTTAGTGTCTAGTTCCTTCAGTGGTGCTCCTTTCTCAGAAAGGATGCTTCATTCTCCCTAGTTTTTAATTCCGTACACTTCTACACTGAACTTTTATCATTCATGGATTTACCTGGTGCTGACAGCTCTCCATCAGGGGACACATAAAGTGAGAGGAGGCTGACTAAAGTGTCCAGCTGTTTCTGGATGGAGCCGACTCGAGGAGGCAAGTGTTCAGAGGACAAAACCCTTCCTGTCCCGCAGAGACATTCCCACTGCTCATTCAAGAGCTCCTTTACTCTTCTCACGTGATGCTCTATCTCTGTGTGCGATCTTGCAGTTTGCTTTGATAGAGGTTGTTCTTCTGAACATACTTGGCCACATTGTCTTGATTCCTGGAACTGAGTTTGAACAGATGCTTCTACCTTCTCTGATCTGCTCTCAATTGGAAACTGTAGATCCTGTGCATTTCTTGCATTGTCCAAATGCCCCATTCTCTCTGCTCTTTCCCAGAGGGTTTCAGCACTTTTGGAAAGCTCCTTGATTCTCTCATCCTTCATATGGCCCTCCTGTACCTGCTCCTTCAGCTGGTCTCGTGACTTGTCCAGATCAGACTCAAGATCATGGAGCTTCTGCTCCAGCATCACAACTTTCCTCTGCAGAGTCTCAGTGAGGGACGTGGCCCTGTCTGCATGATCCAATGGATCTTTGTTATCTCGCACAGTCTTAGTACCAGGCAGACTTCCTTCAGTTCCTGAGACCTCCCTCTCTGAGCTTAAAGGTATCACAATTGCATCAACTTGCTCTGAGGATGCCTTAAGGTTCTCTTCCAGTTGATCATACTCACGATTCATCCAGTCATCTCTTGCTTGCCTCTGATTCTCCACAGTCTTTGAAACCTGCGTTGTGGAAGTTGGACGAGTCTGTAGTATATCACTACAAAAATCCAGTGGTTCTTTGGTGTCATTTAGGGATTGGAACCTGTGCAGGAGCAGCTCTCGCTCCTCTTGCAGGATACATATCTGGGCTCTGAGTTCTGGTATAACCCGGATCTCCTCCTCTAGTTCTCCCACTCGCTGTAAAGCAACAGTGAGCCGCTGAAGAGTCCCGTTCTTTCTTTCCGGGCTGTGGAAGACATCTTCGGAAGATCCATTTTCTTGTGCAAGGTAGTCCCTTGAGCCATTGGGGCTGACTGGGTCCTCTGTAGATTCTGAGTGCTTCCTCAGTAACACTGTCAGTGGTAAACTAGATGCTCGCAGGAGATTTGGCCTTACGTGAAGTCCTAAAGGCTGCTCGTCAAAAGCCTGAATTGTGGCATCCATCTCAGCAGCTGTGAGGGAAGAGTACGAAGGCTCTACCTGCCTGGCAAAACCAGCTGACCCACTGTCGGTCGACTGATACTCATAGCTCTGGTGAGAGTCTGCGAGTCGAGGCTTGGGAAATAAGATTCCGGTGGAGTTCCACTGAGGAGGTCTGCAACCATACCCAGGCAGACTGAGGTTACGTGACAGAGCTCCACTGCTCCGCCCACGCTGTCGGCGCTGAATCGGCACCCTTCTGATGGTGTTGCCTTTCTCAATATCATCAACATACTTCAGGAAGTCTAGGTCCAAATGGAATCCATAGGGTGTCTCAACAGAATAGCAGTGGGGTCTTCTGTGGCTTCCATTTTCCTTTGGAGATACACCATTCACTGTAAAAAGGAAGATGGAAATTAGGGATTTTTTGCAAGTATAAAATACTTTTAAAATAATATGTTAGCAGCCATATGTTTTAAAGCATTTGAACACATTTTAACTTCCCTAAATGACACCAATTTAGATTGCCTTCCAGTTCAGATTCCAATCCCTAAATTACACCAAAGATCCACAGGACTAATGTAGTGGTATACTACAGACTCAAATTTGGAGAATTAGAGACAAGCAAACCACCGGATGAATCGAGTGAATGAACAACTTGACTGAAACTCAAGGCACCCTCAGAGCAAGTGGATTTAGCTGGTCTTTCAAAACTATGTTTCTATGGTAGGATATCTTATGATATGCTTTGAGCACTTTTAGCACACTGTGCTGGAAAATGTTTGCAGGAAAACTGTAGGCTAATATCGACTAGTAGCAAATTAACAACAACAATGCATTTCTGTGGATGATAAAATCCTGTAATCTTTGTTTTCAAGTTCCTGTGAACCCTGTATCCACACAATGAATATAATGCTGTTGATTTACTGAGACTGAGCTTAGACTTGTATGAATCTTAATCTAAATGTAGTCCTTTTTATATGAAAATGCTACTACTTTAAGGTAAACTCTAAGCAATTAAAACTAACGTCATCAATTGTGATTGACTACAGACAGGGTTTGTCTGGCAGCTCTACGCTAAAATTAGTGACAGAAAAAAAAGCTATTGTGACCTTACAGACAAACTTGAAGTGTTTAGATCATTACCTTTTTGTGTGTCCATTGTTTTGGGCCTTGGTCATTGGGTTTCTGCACTTGTGAGAAGGTGTGGCTCCTTGTTTAACACCTGAGAATCAAAAGAAGTACAGAATCATCAGATTTAATAAGACAAAAATCATGAATATAGCTTGTGTGCTTATACTGTGGAATACTGTACAGGAGACTGTGTGTCTTGCTTCTCAGACTCTCTACCCCCACATTCATGCTGTATGCCTCTCTCTCTCTGACCACGCGGCAGTGTGGAGGCACCACAAAGGCAGCCACAGCCCAAACAATGTGAGCTATGCAGTAAACACACAAACAGCTGAGACCAAACACTTCCTCTCACTCACTCATTCACTCACAAAATAACCTGCATACTGAAGCCTACAGAGCTCCTGCTGCCTTCCATCTTATCAAACATCTGCTTTGTGTAATCCTCCTATCTCTTTCTCTCTAGCTGTGATACATGCAATGCAGCCCCTAAGATAAGATCAGGGAGAAGATGACACACTGCCAGCGACAGGGGCTTAGCAGTTTCCCCATACATGAAGAGGTGGTCTGTAAACCTGAAGTAACCAAATAGGAAACGTCCTGCATCTTATTTGCTTTACTGTAAATATAGGTTCAAGAGGTCCCAAAGCAGGAAAGGTAACACTAAACATCTCCTGTATCTCCTCTTGCCCAGAGCTCTCAAAATCAACTCCTTGTTTATCCCTTCATAGACACTGATGTTAATTACACCTCTCAGCCTCTGTCATGTGATAACGTTCAACAGCAGTCGACACAACAAACCTGCAGTGAGAACGGTTGACGCAGTAAATTAGTCTGAATGATTAAACAGGACTATACAGTACTCACTCACTCACTCACACACACACACACACACACAGACCATGTTTCCATGCTTTCAATGGACCTTATTACATTGACTCCCATTCAGTGTGTGGAGACTTATACTGACTTAACCATAACTACTACTACACTAACATTAACACATCTTCACCTTAAAAATTAATGATTTATTTTATAGGGATATGATATTTGTGGCCATATGGACAAGTTCCCATGTATGGTAACCCAGAAATGTTCCTGAGTTTACCCAGAGGAGAATGCAAACACCTGTAACATCCGTCCCAGACTTTACGATGACTATATTCTAGCGCCCTAGTAAAGGCTCCGGGTAAAGTCCAAGTCAGCACATGCATGAATAGAGCCGCTAATGTCCCAGGTAATGTGCACTGTATCTCATGCCCTCACTGCACAGGCGCTGGCCCATGCCTAAAGCATGTGGAGTATTTCCTGCTGCAAGAACATGTCTGATGCAGAAAATCTGTTCACTGCATGTGTGAAGTGACAACTTGCATATCTCCAGAGTTCATTTCTGAAAGGGGTTCGAAGGAGATGTCTTACGATTGTTGGGAATCATTGTTCTTGTTTGTTTATGTTCAGAAGCTCCACGGCTTTAAAGGTGGAACAGTGTGTTTGAGGGGAAAAATTTACTGTTCTTTGTATGTGACTGAAGTTGAACTTATCTGTTTTTATTCACTGTTTGAATTACCACAGAAACTCATTTGTAACTCAAGTTGTTTAGTTTTGTATCACTTTCAGTAATGCATTTATCCGTCTCCTGATTTTGACGACATTCCACCTTAAGTGATTTGAAAAAAAAAAAGTCAATATTACACACCTATGGATCAGGAATAGGGCAATATCCTCATCTCGGTTTGTGCTTTTCAATGTTTGGAGTTCTCTCCATTGTCTAAAAACACTCCAGATGACGTTTCTCAGAGAGAGAGAGAAAGCCTAGCATACTGGACCAAGACTGTTTTTTTTTTCCGTTTGTTTTTCACTCATTCACAGACACCAGGTCTTACACATTAGACCATTTTCAAGCACGAAAACTGACTAGAGAGTTAGAAAATGGTGAGGAAACATTTTCAGAATTGTATAAAAAGTGTTTGTATTACAATTTGTGAACGTCGCTTTTAAGTGTGCAAACAAATTTTAGTCCCCACAAAGTCATGAATGTCTAGGTCACACACACACACACACAGAGAGAGAAGTGATGGTTGTAATGTTGCAAATGAGAACATTTCCACTCATTTGGCTGCGGCGAGTGAGCTAACTGAGACCAGTAAAAGAGGCAGAAATGCTCTGAGATTAGCTGTAGTGTAAATGGGGAAATGGCTGTTATTCACTTCTCAGCTCTGTTCTTCTCAATCCCAGGGGAAGAACTCAACATTTAGGAGGATTATAACTTTACCCGTGACGTTTGTGGAAAGGCTTGTGTTCCATTATTGTGCCTGTGGCCAACCCACACACACAGACACACGCGCGCGCACACACACACACACACACACTTCAGAAATAAAACTACATGTCTGTAATTATACAGACAAACCCTCAAAGGTACAGCGTGTTCTGGATGGTCTGTTTGTGTGTTGTAAACAACTTTTATTGGAATATAATTCCTTCTAAACGGAAGGAGTTGGGACTTCATTCCCCTCTCTACAGCGGTAACAGTCTCTGCTTTTCTGAGAAGTCTGTACACGAGGATTTAGAACATCGCTGTTGGGATCTGGTGGCAGCCACAACATTAGTGAGGTGAGGCCCTAATGCTGGATGATTAGTATTAGTAAAAACTTTATGCCTCACTGGTCCACACTTCACAATGTGCATTGTGAGATTAGGCTCATGTGCAGCTGCTCCAGAGCTCCCAAATACTGAACTGTATTTTCTGCAAAACTACTGTCGTTGTTGAATCAAGATAAAATTGAAAAAAAAAAATGTTATTTTTTTTTATTATTTTCATGAAACCTCTCCAATCTCGCAGAGTCTTTAATGCTGCTTTCTTTCTGAGCAAACTCCTCATTCTCCTCGCTCCCATTAAACACATTTCTTTCCATAGCATTCCAGCTCGGACCACAAAATTGGATTTGAACCCATGACAACTTTAAAAATTGGTCCCAAAAAAAACAAACTTTCAACAGGGAGTGAGAAAGAAGGAAAAAACTGAGAGAGGGAGACGGAGTGAGAGAAATACACAGGGAGAAAACAGAGGGAGAGAGAGAGAACAAAGACAGAGTCAAAGAGAGAGAGAGGGCGAGAGAGAGTAGAATTTAAACTGGAATGTATTAATGCATATAAAGTAGTTCCAAATATAACAACACATAATCACATAAACACTGTGACCCTGAACTGGTTAAGCGGTTACAGACAATCAATGAATTAATTTTAAGGTGCATTTAAAGCTTCAAGAAAAAAAAACATTTGAAAAGTGAAGACCTTAAGAGAAATGTAATGTCCATGTAATCCATCTGAGATGGATGCAGATGAATCACCTGCATCTGAGAGAGAGAGACTGAGAGAGAATGGACATTTTCTGGGTGGTGTTTGTGTTTGTGTGGCGGGGGCTGGTGCGCCGGGAGTAATGCGCACTTTGGAAACTTGAGAGGAGCAAACAGTATGGAGGGGAATAGTGTCCCAGAGCGGAGTTAAAGGCGCGGCAATTCATAGAAGTGTCACCACGTGTTTGCAGTGAGAGTGGAGCTGAGCGCCCGAGTTTTTAAATGACAGACATCAGCCTTTCTTATTGGAAGATAAGTGCTTTGGGTAGGTGTGTAGAACACGGCTCAGGGCTCTGAAAACTACATACAAGAAGGAAACAAGCTTTATAAATTGGATGGCAGCCAAAAGTGACATGCTCCCCCTTTTCTCCACAGTGGAACACTGTTCTGTTTCTTAATGAAACGTCTGACCTGCTTTAGTTTAAAAGCCCACAGCAGTGTTCTCCCCGTGTCTAAACAGCCCTGTTCAGAACGCCAGCTTTCAGCTCCTGTTTCTTTAAATGATGATGAGCCACTCGCTGTTCACCCCGACCCCGAGCACACAGCATTGAGGAGGGAGGAGCAGAAGCTCTGGTTTATAGCCGTTGTCTCTCAGTTATCTTTCTTCTCCATTTTTACTCAGTGCTCCTATTTCTCCACACTGATTGTGTCTGTTTTGCTGCGTATAACCTCGTCTTTGCGCTCTCACATAAACGCAGGTCCAGCGCTGTGATTGGACAGACTCGGACGAGGGGGCGGGGCCATTGTAAATTCTCTGCACTTGCCGTCTTGTTTCACAGTGTGTGGGTTTGTGAGCTCCATATTCACACGTTAATACACACATGCACTGAATAAGAGATTTCTTCATAAAAATATCCCCCTTCAAGTGAAAAAACATTATTTGTTTTTAAAACTTGGGCCAATGTAAAAGGTTTTTTCAAATTATCTCCAAAATGAAAAATATATGTGGTTTTTTCCCAACATTGGTAAGATGTTAAATAAATTATATATTAAATAGAAATTGTTTTCAAGGAAATGCCGCACTGAAGTCTAGTCCCTGTAGAGGATGTGTTAACTTACTTTCACTTCAAAAACATGAATCGAACACGTAATCTGACCGAGGGTGCCAAGACGTTTGCACTCTCCTGTGTACTCCTGCACACACACAATGGCGTGCTGCTCTGAGAACTCAGGATCTTCCTGTTTGGCTCAGTGAGCGTGTGGCTTCCTCGGCACCAAGGCTCATTCTTGCTCTTCTATTTGGAGTTTGGGTTCAGGATAAAGGCCAAAGTCCCTCCCTGACCCTCAGGCCCTGTTTCTGGGCTCTGTCTTGGTCAAACCCCACCCCACCCCCACCCACTGAGGGTGGGGCACCCCCTGCTGTGTCTGCTCTTGGCATTTTTGACACTGACCACCCTGGGGTGGGGACAAAACTGTGCCACACTCAGGAGGTTTTTCCTTGGAGACTGTGGACTGAGGGTTGTGTTCCAGATTCAGATTGGAATCACTGGGCACAAGTAGGTCTGTTACAATATATCCTCAATAATTTCTGCTGACCTAAGTGTCAGTGAATTATTATGCTATCATCATTATATCAGTGGCATGAAAGTGTCCTAAAATGCCAATAGTAGAGTTTATTGCAATTACTTCTGGACACTATATCGACCACAAAATTTGGCAACTGTGAAAACCTCTAAGCACAAAGCAGGAATACACACACACCCCTTCACTCACACTTGTAGGAAATGTCATACCCTCACCCAGTCACTTACACACTCACACCTGTGGACAGTTTCACACAGTCACTCCACCTACCAACATATGTGTTTGGACTGTTAGAGGAAGCCATAGCACTGAGAGGAAACCCACACAGATACAGGGAGAACACACCACACTCCTCACAGACAGTGACCCGAGGCAGGGATTAAACCCCGGACCCAGTGACACTGGAGCTGTTTGACAGAGGCAATACCTGCAATATCCAGGGTAAAATGATTAGAACAAATATATTTATTCTGTCTGAATCACAATGCCGATATAAAATGATCGGTCAGACCCTAACTGCACAGTCTCTCTCTCTCTTTTTCCTTCACAACCATCCAAACTCAAGCTCTTTCTTTCTTTCTTCCCTTCCTCCTCTCTTCTATCCTCTCCGTCTCGCTCCATGCCCTACTCTTCCTCCCTCTCCCTCTCCATTTTTTCATGTCCACAGAATTTGGACCATGCAGGTCCTGCAGACTCAGTGCCAAAAAAACATGGGCACACACGCAGCACAAAGCAAAGTTAAAATCCCCTCCACCATTCCACATCTACACCTTCCACACCTCACTTGCACTCATGTTAATGTGTTTATGACTAACAACGTCCAACTCTGTCCTGGAACGGATCTGTCCATTGTCAGTGGAGAACAATAACTTCTTCATCTCCCAGAGCTTTAAAACCCCCTTTCCTGCACAAGACAAAATCTTCCACATGTGTATCCCTTCCCCTGGATAAAGGAAGATCCAGGAGCAAAAGGGAAAAACTTCTGTTTAGAAAGTTGTACGTGATTTCACAAAGGCAAAAAACGCAAAAGGACTTCCATTACCTCAGATGCTTCAGCTTCGGCATCACTTCTTCCTCCTCCTCCTCTTGTCTTCCCTGTGTTGGTAAGTGAAAACTTATGCTGCCCCTGGGTAAACGACATATGCCGATGTTTTAAAATAAGTCACAGCTTATTCACTGAATTTTGAAGGGAAATATACCATACACCATGGACTGCGCTGAAGTTAAGGCACCCTTTGTAAACACACCCTTTATGCTTTCTGTAAAATCCAGCCCAGATGTGCCTACCTGGAGAGCCCTATTCTGTCCAGAGGGAAAGGGAGTGAGCCTGAGGGAAGAGCTCCTAAAGAAAGGAGGACGTTACAAAATAATTCTTTGAAAACATAAGCAGTGTTTTTGGGAGTTGACAGTGGGAGGAGGGAGGAGGAGGAGGGCTTGTAGGCGGAGCCTCAGAACTCTCTCTGGCCCTCCTTGCCTATGAGAAGAAAGCAGGAGGAGTGAAACTGTAAGTTGGGTTCCAGGAGAATGGATTGGGCGGAGTATAGTGTGAGAAATTCATCAAAACAAGACCCCTGTGTGTGTGTGTGTGTGTGTGTGTGTGTGTGTGTGTGTGTGTGTGAAGAAGGGGTCTGAGCAAATTCTTCAGGGGTCTTGGAGCAGCGAGGGTGGTCAAACAGCCTGCAGATACTTCTGTTACACATTCATACACACACACACACACACTGGAGTGTACATGTAATTCAATCCTCCATAGCAGGAATCACCATCCACTGTTAGAAAATACCACAGGGGGCTTTCAGAAGGGGGCACATACATCTGTTAAACCTCAAAAACTGTACAGTGATATGTTTTTGTTTTTTCCAAATTCCTCCCCTTTAATCATCTGCAGAATCTCTAATTGTGTCAATATTAGGGATAAACACACTCTACTAGAAAGTTGTCACTAATTATAAACACAAGGAATGTTATGTCTGTGACCTTTAAAAAGCCAAAACATTAATGCAGTGTGTTTTTAAAGCTGATCACCTGTAGATTTCCCAACAGACAGTTGAGGAACAAAACTCCCCCACTGCTCAAAAAACAAAAATAACAGCAGCAGCCACAACTGTGTGGCCTCTTTGTTAATCATCAACTGCTAAGTAGTTCTGAACTCGGTTTAAAACTGGAGCTTGCTGTTGTGTTGATCCTGAGGGTCTTTTAATTCAGTCACAGCTGTGAAACGGTAAAGTCATGCTAATAAAACAAAGCTCAGAGTTCCTGCAGCGTCGGCGAGACCAGAGACCGCAGCGTCATTTACCATAAAAACAGCTCTAATAACACAGCCCAAACCACACTGACCACGAGGCCTTTCTCAAACACTGTGTAGTCCTTTCTCTTCAAAGATTTCAGCACAAGTTAGAGTCCTTCGTTTACTTCATTAATTCTTCTTATAACCATAGGAAATATATTTTCAACAGATAAACATATCATTTTAAAAGCTTTTTAATAATGATTTTATACTTTTTTATTGAAGTTTCCATTCTTTTTTTTCAGAGAAATATACACAGCTACTTTACCACACCACCAAGGTTTGGTTTCATACACACACAAATAGAGCGTGTTCCTGTCTTATTTCCTATTATTCAGCCACAGTTCTTGCTGAAGAACCTACTGTTCTTTGGCTCCAGCTTTGAACTAATTTTACTGGTTCGTCCCACACAGCGAGCATATATCAGTCCACTGGCATAAAAAGGCTGGCACACCACTGACTGTAGACCACTGCTGGTCCACCATCGGACCACTCAGATTACTGTCCTGTACCGGATATAACTCATTTATAATCTCCTCAAACAGATTTTACATTCACATTCTGGAAAACACACTAATACAAATATTATCAACAACTATGAGAGATATAATAATGAGTATAAGCCTGATATAAAATTATTATTCTGAAAATAAACTGAACCAGTTTATGTCGGTGGAAAAAGGATTCCAAATTTAATTCATGAACTGGAATGTAAAATACGGCTGAACTAACAGTTCCTACTTGCGCATGCACCTTTCAACATTATGAGTTTCAATTTCAGATTTTGTCTACAAAAATAATCCAAACCAACAGTGCCATGTTGCCCCATTCCTATTTTAATGGCGATTAAGTGCTAATTAGAGATTTTTTCACTTTTCACTCAACCTGGGAGAGAACAGACAGGCTCTGCCATACTATCACTAGTTAGCCATATTTTCGCTGGTTATTTATATCCAGTACATGTTCTCCCTACAATTCGGTAAATCCTCGAACCTCAGCTTCATGCTAACTTGGACATTCACACAAATATCAATCTATAGTTAATTAATAACAGGGTTTACTCTTTTTAATTTACCATGTTCCGTTGTGTAAAGTGAGACCTTTGTTGAGTTAAAGACCTACAGCCATGGCAGCAGTGTCCCTCATGTCCCTCGCTAAGGCAAGGTGTGATACAAATGGCAGAATTCATGTTATAAATTTCCACTTTACACTAATAGCTGGTAGATATTACAGCATTTGGTGGTTTTCAGTCTTTTGCAAACCAAGGCCCAATCTCTGAGCCAAATGAGGCATGGGGTTAGATTTACTGCAAACACAGGTTCATCTAAATATGGATTAATATTTAACCTTGTGCCTTAAGTTTGGTTCCATGATGAGGGCACCTTTAAAATAGCACGTTATGAAGGGTGTCTACAAACCTCAAACCCTATAGGTTACTTGCAAACAAAGGGGATCATGGCACTAATGAATCTGCTAATTAAACCTTTTCTGCGAAAGAAGGATTAGAGACATTTTATCAACTAAATGGAGAACTACCATCCACACAAACTTTGGTCCTGTCTGTTGTTGTCCAAAAGAGGCCATGAAAGCAGTCATCACCGGCAACAGAGGGTTAAACAGTCAGACTGACCACAGTCCATCAGAGCAAGAACACTCTACCCTTCAATTTTGGACGGCACACTGCCACTAACCATGGCAGAAAGAAACTCAGACAACGTGTTGCATCATCTAATGGAAAAAAGAGTTTTTCCAAGCAGTAAGAGTGGGTCTGAACAGCTGGATGATGGCCAAGGCTCTGAAAGGAAACCTTCGGTGCACAGAATATTAGAAATGTTTTGCATTTCTATACTTTGAAGCTGTAATTTTATGGTTAATACTAACTAGTGTCCCTTTAATGGAGCCTTTCAACCCACACACTGTTAAATGAGACCACAGTCAGGTTTGTATACTGCTGAAGAAAACAAGCTATTCTGATTCTGTTCCTCTTCTATTGTCAAGTGCAAAGAATTAAGGATTGCCACGCCCCCTCGTCTGAGTCTTTCTAATCCCAGCACTGAAACCACGTTTATGTGAAAGCACAAAGATGGGGTTAAACACACCAAAATAGATACAACGAGTACGGAGAAATAAGAGCACAGAGTAAAATCAGAGAATAAAAAGAACTGAGTGAAAACAGCTAAAAACAGCTTCTGCTCCTTGCTGCTCACTGCTGTGCAGTTGGGGTCAGGGTGAACAGTAAAATGGCTCATTATCATTTAAAGGAACAGGTGCTTAATGCAGGCATTCTGAACAGGGCTGTTTAGACTTGGGGAGAACGCTGCTGTGGGGTTTTCACTGTGGAAAACTTGGGGTATATACAACCTCACAGTAACAGCTAATACATTACCTAATACATTACCATTAAGTGAGCTACAAAATTACATGACACCTCCTACAGGTAGGTGTCAAAAGACAAAAACCAAAAGGCTTATTCCAAAGAGCATTGCTGTCAAAGCACACTCACTGTCAAACATTCCCAAAAGAAATCCAAGGTCATTGAGCTACATCAGGGCAACACATGCACGTGCACACTGTCACACACTCAGTCCTGACCCACTTATGAGACCAAGGATATATTCAGCAAGGGAACGTCTCTGATAATCCAAATAGTCATAGGACACTATATGCTCTAATATTTGTTGTCTGCTAAAAAGATTTGTTTGCACATTCGTGGCATTTACAAAGCCACATCAGTTCAAGCTGTGTCTGCTTAATGATCAACCCACTTGCAACAGGACAAGTATAAAGGTCCTATGGACAGAGAGGGCTGAATGAAGTCAATTGATAAAAACAATTGAGCCCAGCTCTCAGATCATATGGTGGAGAACAGGAGAACCATGAAGCTGGTTCTGCTGATGGTACTTGTGGTACTCACGAATGCATTCCCCGCTGCAGAGGACACAGATACTGAGGAGGCAGACTTTCCTCTAGTAGAGACGCCCTCAACCTTTGCAGCACTGGACGATGTTCGTCTCATCGCAAACGGCCTCCTGCAGCTCGGCAGGAATCTTAGGGACTTTGTGCAAAAGACAAAAAGCCAGATCAACGACATCCTGCAAAAGCTTACCATCTTCGACAATTCCTTCTACCAGCTCTCTGTCCTGGCCAGCGAGATTAAAGAGGAAGAAGATGAGCTAAAGAAGACCACAGTGGTGCTCAAAGCCAACAACGAGGAGATCAAGAGTCTGTCTCTGGAGATAAAGACCAAAGTTGAGGATGTCATGAGGGAGAGAGTCCAGCTGAGGAAGCAGGTTGGAGGGCTGGAGGAGAAGATGAGTGGACTCTCTCAAGGCTTGCTTTCTGCTGATCAGGTTGCAGAGATTTCCGCCCTCAAGGTAAAATCATACCAGTGTGGTTATTTGAAAGACTTGGAAACTAGGTTTCAATTTCTTCTGCTTCTTGCAACACATGACTTTCTCTGAAAGGAATGATTCCCAATTCCTAGTACAGTAAATGGGGAATCTAGATTAGAAAGGTATGAAATGTCACATACAACTTTGTAAAGGAGAATAACAAGCTAATATTATCTAACTTTGCCAGACATTCATTCATTGTCTGTAAGGGTCAGGGCCATGGTGGGTCCGGAGCCTACCCGGAATCATTGTGTGCAAGTCGGAACACAAAATCCTTCACTTTGCCAGACAAATTTGTTATGAAAATATATCATGTAACACCTGAAACTGGCTATGATCCTACTGTTATCTGTTATTCTTGCCCAATGACAATATTGGTGTACCTTAGGCTTTGATGACTCTTGACACAGTTAGGTTGCAGAGCCAAATAGGTAAGAAGCAGTGAGGTAAATGTTGACATAGTGTTGACAGATTGTTGAACACTGATAGCGTTACATTTCAGGATTTTAATCCAAAACACATTTTATAAAATACACCATTTGCAAGGCCTTCCAGTCTGTTTGCACTCTGGAAAAAGCTCTGGTGTTTGTACGCAGCCCTAGCACCTTAAATGGGAAACAAACTATAGGTCTCTGTCCAAAGTGGCTCAAGCATTCTTTGTGGGTCGCTGGTTGAGCCACAGCTGGGTTTGGACAGTGAAGAAACCTCAGAGAATTGAAAAGTATTAAAAGAAATAAGAATGTTGCTTTATTTCTGCTCCATAGGTGGATAACACTGACTTATTGGAGCTCTTTCAGATGAATTACAAGATGGAACTGACTCCAAATTCGGGATACTGCTAACAGTAAATAAATCACCATGAAAGTAAACACAGACCGAATGTGCTAAGAACTAAACAGCTCCCGTTACAAATTATGTTCTGTTGTGATTCAAACAGTGTATAAAAACATTAAGACAAATTAAAGCTACAGATGGTTTCTTACTTAAAAGATGCCAATCTTCTTACCAAAAAACAAACACGAGGGAGAGTTTGTTTTACAGTGAGAACAGTAGTCCTCCAGAATCTTCTATGTTGCCTTAACGGCAGTAAGAAATGATGCAGTGCTAATTCATTTAACTTAGACAACACCCATGTTAGCTTTTCCCATTCAAGCTCTTCAGCATTGGGTGATGAGGAGATCTACTGAGATTCAACTGGCTGCAACTAACTTGGGTAAATTATCAAATAAACAGCTTGTGTAAATTGTTGAAATGTTCAGTATCTGAGTGCTTTTTCTGTAAAAGGATGCTAACAGCTAGTCAGCTGTTTCTTGACAACGCTTTGACACACTGCTCACTCTGAAGCACATCTCAGACACAATTTATTGGTGCCAACATATCAGAAGGCTGCCTTCTAAGGCACTGACTCATAAGAAACATCAAGGCATCTGGCTTTGGTTTCAGACTTAGACATGATTTAATTTTAGATGAGACAAAACATAAGCCATTCAGTTTTTCATAGAGGAAAAACACAGACATTGCATGAAAATGAACTGGCAAAATGTTTTGATCAGGAGGTGATCCAGGTCCAGGAGAGGAGCATCTCAGAGCTTCTGAAAGCAGTGAAGGAACAAAGTGAACATCTGAATTACCAGAGAAACAAGATCAAGGGTCTGGAGAAGAAGGTAACTACTGTTGGATTTCAGATTTATGTCGCGGACCACTTCTGTGTGTAATATCTCCCAGAATGTAAACACAACTATAAAATTGCTTACGAGATGAAATATGAGACGTATGAGCAATCTATAAATGTGTTTTCACTTATATTTTAGCTAGGCTCTGCCCAACTACAAGAAACTACCGCTAAATCACGATGGGACACTCATACCTACAGTATGTCGGAATATCTGTCCAACTATTCCACAGATGGAAGCTTCTCAGGTGGTGAGGACACAGTTTATACCATTTTAATACACATTTAAATAGTTACTCTGTTGTTACTTCAGCTGCTAATGTTATAACACTTTAACTTCATTCTACACTTTAGACTCAACACTGTGATGTGATATTTACACAGTTTGCCTCTTCTTAAGGACCCTTGTCACATCCAGCTGCTTCAAATTGACACTTAAACTGCTGCACACAACCACACAGTCATATAGACACACAAACAAGCGTGCACACACAAACACACTCTCTAACCCTTAGCATGTCTGTATTTATAATAAGTTTTTATTTATCCTCATTTGTATGTTTTTAAATGCTGCTTGTTTGTTTGTGTACTGCCTTTTTTATGTTTAATTTCTATATTGTTTTTGTACAATAATATTTATTTCTATGTCAACACTGTCACGTTAAGGAACTGCTTGTAAACCAGATACTAGACGAGTAAACTTTTTGTTTATGATTCTTTAGTTTAGCACAAGAGCTACAAGGCTACGGTTCTCTCTAACAGTCAACAACAATCTCTAAACATCAAGAGTCACTCAAATATTTTTTATAAATGCACAATGTCACAGTAAAGCTCAATGCCGTGGTTGGCCATGTTCTTTTGACGGTGTTCAGAAGAGTCATGATGATGTATTTACATCAGTTTTTGAGTGAGTTTTTTCACCGTTTCTTAGCAATGTTCCCCAGAAAACAATGAATGTTTGGCTCAAATGTGGCCCACATCTGCAGTTCTCTTATGGCCCACATTTGGCCTTGAATGCCTCAACTCGGCCACAGCCCCTATTTTATAGGAGCCAGATGTCAGGTGTGTTGTAGAACAAATCAGGGCCAAATCGACATTAGGCCCATGTCCAGCCCACACAACCTATGCCATAACCCAACTTCAAGCCTGGCTCATGACAGTAGGCCGACATCTGGCCCATACAACATGTGCCAGTGCTGTATCTGAGTCGAGAGTGCCACAAGTGAGACAGACTTAGTTCAAATATGTCTGCTATGCTGAATAGCCCGGTAGGTCTAGTGCTAAAGCAAAGACACAAAATTTATGGGTTTGAGCCAGTGTTCATTTTATTAATGAAAATATTAAATGACTACATATTGTTTACAATAAAAACAGGATGACAACTAAATAAAAATAATAATTTGAAGATTACACTTTTCATCAAAGAATAAAAACTAAATGATGACGCAAAAGACCCATTATTTCTGATTTGAAAACAAGAAAATGCTCCATCTCTTTACTGTTGTCACGGTGACAAGAGCAGCCGAGCAGAACAGTTCTTCGAGCACCTGAGAGATTCAGACTTGGTTTTCAGCACATTCTGAACTTAAAATGTTAATGTTATATTAATGTAAAATGTATTTGAAGATAAGAAGTGTCCATATTCTTTTCAAAATTTATTTTATTAACATTTTTAAATGTAACATAACCTTAAAAGCTATTTAAAGTTAGTAATAAACGTCAAAGGTAAAAAATCCTTTAAAACTACATGACTAAAATTAGGCTATTAATTTTTTTCAGAATGGGACTAAAACTAACATTAATTACAATACGTTGACATTGTCTATGCATTGAATATGCTCCTGTACTTGGCTAGAAATATATATACTACTGTTATGGTCTCTATTTGAGGTGCCCTCAGTCTCTACATCTAGAGATTACATTTGATTTACATCATAACTCACAAAAAGATTTGGTCTTGTTTATGTGCATATCTAGAAATTTACATGTTTTAATTTTATGATTTACTCATTTATTTGTACATTTATCATATGTTATATCTTATTAGTTATCATTAGTTATAATTCTGTAGTTTTTTGCTCTAGTCTGTGAACTCTCATGAGTTTGGCCTGGTATGTAATGACTTGGATCCCCTACTTATTTATATATTTATCTTATCTTATTTTCAACATGTACCCATAAACCAATGAAAAGAAACAATTAAATATCTAAAATTAAAATTAACAAGCATTTTAATCAGCCGCCAAAATTAACACTTGTTTGAAGATGTTTCACCTAAACAGTGTGAACTGTGAGAATGGTTTTCTTTGCAGATTTACCAGGGGACTGTGGTGAGGTCTTCAGTTCGGGAGAGAACTCTAGCGGCCTGTATGCAATCAAACCAAACCAGTCAGAACCGTTTCTAGTGTTCTGCGAATTTACAGAAGGTTAGATCACAAGACACTGTTCTAGACATGGGGAAATTATCTCATTCAACCTAACATCAATCGTAACAATCAAAACTCTGAACACATTTGATTAAACCATGGGTGTGTTTTTATTGTTTTGCATGTCATAACAAGCTATTGAAACGTGTTGCACACAACTCATATTTCCCCTTTTATCTCCACAGAGGGAGCCTTCACCATCATTCAGCGACGACGTGACGGCTCTGTGGACTTCAACCTCCTGTGGCAGAGCTATGAGGACGGGTTTGGGGACTTCAGGAGTGAGTAGAACGGCTGGAATGTTTTACTACAGCTGCGTACAAAGGAGATTTCCTCTGAACTCAGTGACACAAGCATCCGGGAGCAGAACAAAGCCTTCAAGTCACATTTTCAGAGGAATGAACTCTTCCCAACAGTCGACTTTCAACACCTTTCGAAGCTACAAGTGAACTTCAAAAACTTCTGCACAAACGTGCAGAATGCTATGGGATATGAATTTTTAGAAATTTCTTATTGATATCAAGATAATATAATCTCCAACGCCATGATTTTGCAGGGAACCATCTTGAAATTTCTCTGCAAGTAATAATGAGCTTTTCCACTGCATGGAACATTCTTTTGCTTTTCTGCTGGCCAAATCTGGTCCTGGTCCCTGGAGACGGGTTAGTTTTCAGTCCCAGCTCGTTCCAGGTTCCAACCTTGCTGAGTAGGTACTCAATGATGAGGCATAAACCCTGCAGAGCACTGATTGGAGCCATGCCAATAACCACAATATGCAGAGCTTATTCAAATCTAGAGCAAACTCACTGCTTGTAAAATCTCTAGCAGCTTTAATATTTATTTTTATCGGACTCACAATGGCAGCTCGTAACTTTACCTCGAGGTGTTTTGAAGAGGTTTATATGCTCCCTGGGTCGATGGCCAATGGAAATTTTCAGTAAAAGCAGAACGTGCAACGAGTAAAACTGATCTGCGAGAACTGGGGTGTGGAGCCGTGTTCAGTCCAAAAAACAAAAACAACACACAAATACACAGTGAGTAAACAGCGACTAAATTTTCCGCGGACATTGTTGTGGTTTTCAAAGCCGGCAATTCCTGTTAGAGATGGGGTTTTGCAACGTCACCAGCTCCATTTCGTGGGGAAGCCCTGCCAATGGAAAAGCGACAAGCTTTAAGCGAGCCGAGCCGTGTCAAGTCATGAAGAGCTGGACCCAATATATTACTACTCATATTTCACTATTAACTTTAACCCATCCAACTATTAGTCAAGATTTATTCCCCACAGTATCTAGGCAGACAAAACAAAATAAGCTTTCCTTTGGGTAGGGCTTCAGATGTAGTGAAGACCTTAAATATTAGATTTATCACTAATTTAAAGGACAAGGAAATTAACATATGGTTAAAAATATACGGGTCCAGATTTGTAGTTCTCAAATCAGTGTGTGTCTTTTACAGGTTCAAACCTCAAACAGAGACAAAAGCAGGAATAATCCTTATGGTAGATAAGTAATAGTCAGTGCTTAGCACAGAAATGTACTGAAGTAACAGTAAAACCCTGCTTTGCCTGAGAGAACATTTTGGAAGCTGAGACACTGTTGTGTCTTGCAGGTGAGTTCTGGCTTGGACTGAAGAAGATCTTATCCATTGCCAGACATTGCCAGGGCTGCTCTCTCCTGCGTCTCCAGATGGAGGACTGGAAACTGGAGAAACACTCCATGGAGTTTCAGTACAGCCTCGAAGGCCCTGCCTCCAACTATACCATTCATCTCAGAGAAGTGGAGCCTGAAACAGACTTCCAGGAAGGAATGAGGTTCTCCACCAAAGATCGCAACGAAAGGAGTGATGAGGAAAACTGCACCCGAGACTACTCAGGTACACTTACAAACGTTCATGTCAAGTAACCCTGCTCCAGCTTTCATACTTATGCTGCATTCCATTTACCTCATAAGTCAGATGTCGGAGACGAAAATGATGTCACACCCAAGCTGTGTGTGTTCCAGTTAAACATTCAGAAAACTCCATGTTAGCGATATCTCTTGATAACAGCACATTCTGTGACAGTTTATGCATCCAAACTCTATGGAAACACATCCACATAGAGCAGTCAGACAGTACTGTGCATATGACTGATGTAATGAAACACAAATAGATAAAAGTTCCAAAGCCAAGGCTGCAGCCAAGGTAGGACGTGTCCTCGGTATTGCTCTCTATGATTGTGTAATATGGCAATAAGCTTATAGCTTAAATATGGTATAGAGACAAATATATATAATTCATTTTGTTTATTTTCTCCTTTGTGCTGTATGTGCGCAGAGCATTATGGGTAATTGAGGGCCATGAAGGATACGTCTGTTACATCTTCTAATTCACTCTGAACGTAGGCTACATTTCTGTACATGAAGGGGGCTTCACACTGGAACAGACTTCTTTAACGTAGCGGCCGAGAAATGCAGCCTAGGCTTTGAAACGCAGCTTGTGTATGTGCTGACAGCCATCTTGGTTGCTGAAATCTGTGAAGACAGAGTCTGTCTTATGGGGGCATTCTAGTTGAAATTTCCTATTTGGAACTCAAAGGATCAAAGGAGTTCAAATGGAATGCAGCATTACACCAAAGAAGCACACCCACTCTCTCAGCCTTCAGCCAAATAACTATAACGATATCTCCTCTGGCTCTTTTGAAGGGGGCTGGTGGTTCAGTGCCTGCGGCGATATCAACCTGAATGGAAAGTGCATCCAGAGCAGACCACGCAGGAGGGGAGTCCAGTGGAAACACCACAAAGGACAAACCCACCTTAAGTCCTCAAAAATCTCCATTCATCATGTTACAAAAATCTGAAGGACACCTGGAATGCAGAGATGAAACACTAGTCATGGCGCAAGCCAGTTTTTAAGTGTCGCTGTGTAATTCTATGGTCCAAAATGTGCATTAAACAGAGAGACCAAATGTCGTCCAATGGCAATTTAACTTGCAACCCATTGTGTCATTAGTAGCTTGAAGAAGGAAGGTGCTTTGTGATGAAACCCAACAGTTTTAGAAGTTTAGAAGTGAATTTTCTGCTCCTCACAATCCAAGTAGTCAACAAGTGGATTGATGTTAAGATGTAGGCTTTCAAGCTGCAAGTTCAGCAGCTTCTTTGTTTGATTTGTAGTTCTCAGTAAGGGCTTCCTGGCTCCTCCACTTCTTTTCAGACCCATAGAGATGAGATATAATAGCTGTGATTCAATTATGACAACAAAAAATATTTTTTTGGGGGGGGGGCAGGGTGGTGATTTTCTGAGCCATCTGACGTTCCACAGACGACAAATGAAAGGGTTTGATATCGAAGGTCATTGTATCTGTATTTTCTGTGTTTATTATAATTCCCCTGATGGGACACCTGTGTGTGTGTGTGTGTGTGTGTGTGTGTGTGTGTGTGTGTGAGTGAGAATGTCGGTGTGAGTGTGTACAAGTGTGAACATTGCTAAAATTCTGACCATTTATATGAGTTTGTGTCTCATGTCCGTCCTGGTCTCAGCTGAAGCCAGTTCCCATCTGTTTTCTATAATTGTCTTATTTCAAAACACCCACCGGCTTGGGGTCAGTGTGGGGTTAACCCACTGTTTCCTCAGTGACCTGTACAGTCCAATACCATGCCACAGTATTTTAAATCTGGCCAAAAACCCGTATCAGCTCTCCTACGGACCCCAGCCTGGCTCATGGCCCCTCATTGATCCAGTGCGAATCATCAGAATCTGAGATGAACTCAGAGGGCCTGAAAACCTCCATATTGCAGTGGGGCAGAATGGAGTAATGGAAACAAAACGTCACTTGTTTTGAAAAAACAACAGAGAAAGAGAAAATCAGTCATGTTTCCCGCACTCACTCTATTTCACCCTGCTTTGTTTACAGTGGCTCTACTGCCACCTTGTGTTCAAGGGCGAGATTTAATCAACCCTTAGAACCCTGTCAGATGGAAAGAACTACAAACCGGATTCCAAAAAAGTTGGGACACTAAACAAGTTGTGAATAAAAGCTGAATGCAATGATGTGGAGGTGCCAACATCTAATATTTTATTCAGAATAGAACACAAATCACAGATCAAAAGTTTAAACCGAGAGAATGTATAATTTTAAGGGAAAAATATGTTGTTTCAAAATTTCATGGCGTCAAGAAATCCCAAAAAAGTTGGGACAAGGCCATTTTTTACCACTGTGTGGCATCCCCCCTTCTTACAACACTCAACAGACGTCTGGGGACAGAGGAGACCAGTTTCTCAAGTTTAGAAATAGGAATGCTCTCCCATTCATGTCTAATACAGGCCTCTAACTGTTCAATCGTCTTGGGCCTTCTTTGTCGCACCTTCCTCTTTATGGTGCGCCAAATGTTCTCTACAGGTGAAAGATCTGGACTGCAGGCTGGCCATTTCAGTACCCGGATCCTTCTCCTACGTAGCCATGATGTTGTGATTGCTGCAGAATGTGGTCTGGCATTATCTTGTTGAAAAATGCAGGGTAAAGACGGGAGCATATGTTGTTCTAGAACCTGAACATAGTTCTCTGCATTAATGGTGCCTTTCCAGACATGCAAGCTGTCCATGCCACAAGCACTCATGCAACCCCATACCATCAGTGATGCAGGCTTCTGAACGGGGTGTTCATAACAACTTGGGTTATCCTTGTCCTCTCTGGTCCGGATGACATGGCGTCCCAGTGTTCCATAAAGAACTTCAAGACCACAGAACAGTCTTCCATTTTGCCACACTCCATTTTAAAAGACCCCTGGCCCAGTGCAAACGTCTGAGCTTGTGGAGCTTGCTTAGAAATGGCTTCCTCTTTGCACTGTAGAGTTTCAGCTGGCAACGGCGGATGGCACGGTGGATTGTGTTCACTGACAATGCTTTCTGGAAGTATTGCTGAGCCCATTCTGTTATTTCCTTGACAGTGGCATTCCTGTTTGAGGTGCAGTGACGTTTAAGGGCCCGGAGATCACGAGCATCCAGTAGAGTTTTACGGCCTTGACCCTTACACACAGCAATTGTTCCAGATTCTCTGAATCTTTTGATGATGTTATGCACGGTTGATGATGATAACTTAAAAGTCTTTGCTATTTTACACTGGGTAACACCATTCTGGTATTGCCACACAATTTTTCTGATCAACAATGGTGGAGTTGGTGATCCTCTTACCATCTAGGTTTCAGAGAGACACTGACACTCTGAGAAGCTCTTTTTATACCCAATCATGTTGTCAATTGATCTAATTAGTCTTCCAGTTGTTCGTTATATTCTCCATTTTCTTTTTCCAGCCACTTATTGCTACTTGTCCCAACTTTTTGGGATTTGTTGACACTGTGAAATTTTGAATCAACATATTTTTCCTATAAAATGTTACATTTACTCAGATTAAACTTTTGATCTGTCATCTATGTTCTGTTATGAATAAAATATTGACATTTGCCATCTCCACATCATTGCATTCAGTTTTTATTCAGTTCACAATTTGTTTAGTGTCCCAACTTTTTTGGAATCCGTTTTGTACTGTTTCAGTGGTTTTTCTCTTTCAGATAATGAATTCTAAGATATCGATGTGCAGAACTGCTGTTGGCCTCTTGCTGGTCATTTGCTTTTACCAAAATCACATTTGGAAAAGTTTTGTCTCCATAATTTAAATGCACTATAAAGCTAGAACATCACTAGAAGGAAGTGTAAATATTTCAAAAACAGTGGCATAGCTATGGCAATGTAAACACTTTCTGTTGCTTTTTTAAATTCTGGATTTTGTCTGTAATCACATACCCCTATACTCAATAGTATGCCAAAATAGTACGTCCTGGAGGTTACTGTGTCCAAAATCACAATTTTTTGTTCACAATTAATATTCATGAAGTACCAGGATTATAAACCATGTCAGGAGAAATCCAGATGTGTGTGAAAACTAGACCCCAGTTCCAAAGTCAGTGGAGGTGTGGTTTCTGTCAGTGAATCTGGCTCCTTCAGTTTCTTCTCCTAACAATTTTAAAGGTGACATATTCCCCCTCTTCTCCGCTGTAGAACACAGTTCTGGTTCTTAAAGAAACGTATGTGACATGCTTTGGTCATAACCCCACAAACCCCACAGCAGCATTCTCCCCCTGTCTGAACAGCCCTGTTTCGAATGGCCGCTTTTAGCACCTGTTCCTTTAAATGATAATGAGCCGCTCGCTGTTCACCCCGACCCTAAGCGCAAAGCAACAAGGAGTGAGGAGCAGAAGCTCTGGTTTTTAGCCGTTTCTCACAGTTCTCTTTCTTCTCCGTTTTTACTCAGTGCTCTTATTTCTCCATGCTTGTTGTGTTTAACCTCATCTTTGAACTCTCACATAAACGCGGGTCCAGCGCTGTGATTGGACAGACTCAGACGAGGGGGCGGGGCCTTTCTAAAGTCTCTGCACTTGACGTCAGAAGCGGAGCAGGATCAGAACGACTCATTTTATCCTGTGTTTTCTGACTTAGGCAGTGCACAGAAAACTAACTGGGTGGGTCTTGTTTTGTGTTAATGTGCAACTGGATTTTTTTTTATTACTGTAAATCATTGTAAGACATTTTGTATTTGTGTAATATGTTTTTTAAGTACTTTGATTTATTTCAGCGCATCAATACATACATTTCCAGCATGGACTCCAAAGGTCCCAGGGCAATCAGCTCTAACGGTAAAGTGTGTCAGATGTACTATGATAAGCTGAGGGGTCAGTGTTGAGTGGGAAGTCCGGTGACAGTGATGCCCCTGCACATGTGTGAGGAGGAACCCGTCTTCAGTTACTGTCCTCCACCGCCTCTTTATTTTTGGATCCTTTGGAATGCCCCTGACTTCCATAAGGCTTCCCTCTTTTCCTCCTCACTGTCCAGTCTCAGTGCCCCGAAAGGGGAGCTAACAGCAGAAGATTTTCCCCTGTTTTATTGTTTTCTCTCCATCCATAATGGAAGACAGTCCCCTGCAGGTGCTGACCCTCCCTACAGCGCCGTATCCTGATCAGAGACCCGGCACCAGCGGCTTGAGGAAGAAGGTCTTCGTCTTCCAGACCAAACGCAACTACCTACACAACTTCATCCAGAGTATCTTCTCCTCCATCGACCTTCGAGTCCGCCAAGGATCCACGATGGTGTTGGGAGGAGATGGCCGTTACTTCAACACAGCTGCCATCCAGGTCATTGTCCAAATGGCTGCAGCTAACGGGGTCAGTGGCTGGATTTCAGTGATATTTGCTTAGTTTCAGTGTGAGCTCTTTGTATGTTTGTGGTCAGTTGGAAGGGGATCATTGTTACTAAATGCCAACCTGTCAGTCAAGCCCGCAGTATGTTTGGGGTTCTTCTTCATGTTATGTTAAGGCTGGCATTCTGTTATTGGAGGAATCCTATCAGGTTAACTTACCCAGCAAGTCACAGCACTGGGAAAAGTAATTCTAATTTCCATTAAAAGCAATAAAAAACATAACCATTTACAGACAACAGTACAGACCTCAAAACTAAACATAATATCAACTCTTTGAATGTTCAGCATCTGTTATTTGCCTTTAACAAGTTACAGTTACATTATTCCCAGAAACCTTGCTCTCAGACTTTCCAAGAAATCTGCAGGGATATTTGGAAGGCTTGGTAAACCTAATTACAAAAATAAGACACACCAATCCTCATCTTAGATGTCCACTTAAATTCTTGTTAAAAAAATTGTTTTCCACATCCTTTCTGACCCACAGTCTGGAAGTGGAAGGATGGACACAAACAGCTGTGAATGTGTGCAGATCTTAAGCAGAAATTGAGTTTGTTTTTCTTGTTTCTCTCTGATATAAAAGATTTGTGACATTTTTGTTGTTTATTTGACACCAGGGCATGACTGGCTGTCATTCTTCTTTGCTTGTTTGTTGGTTTTTTAAACTGCAGGGGTTTATTTATAACTTATTGTCCTTTGGATGGTCTTATTTCTAAACCTCTCTTCTCTCACGGAAATAATTCCAAACTGATCTCTGATTTTGCACAGTCCTGTATAAGTTCAAATGATCAGTGGGAGCCAGCTGCAAGAGAGCTACAACATGATCTCTTTAAACAGAGGTAATTATGTAGACCCTCTTTGTTGTTGTCACCTATCCAGCCCTAAATCGGGCTGGATTCGACACCCCTAGTGGGGTGGAGGATATTTATAGAGAAGATATTTAATAAATTATGCACGATGACACCTACACTATAAATGAATCCTCTAATTTTGAGAGAGAGATTCCAGCGCAGGTGGAGAAGCTGCATTGGTAAATTATGTGTAAGTGCTATAGTAGGGCTCATGACACAGAAAATGATTACTGTTTTAACTCCTTGTGATATAAATGGATGGTTTCAATTTAAGCTCCTGGTGGTGCAGCAGGTAGTGTCGCAGTCACATAGCTCCAGGGACCTGGTTGTGGGTTCAGGTCCTGCTCTGGGTGACTGTCTGTGAGGAGTGTGTTGTGTTCTCTCTGTGTTCGCGCTGGTTTCCTCCGGGTGCTCCAGTTTCCTCCCACAGTCAAAAAACACACATTGGTAGGTGGATTGGCGACTCAAACATGTGTGTGAGTGTGTGTGTGTTTGTGTGTGTCGCCCTGTGAAGGACTTCAGGGTGTGTTCCCATCTTGTGCCCAGTGATTCTGAGTAGGCTCTGGACTCACCGCGACCCTGAACTGGATAAGGGTTACAGATAATGAATGAAAGTAAGTTAAATGTAATAGCTTTAATGATAGAAATTTTCTTTTAAATCCTAAGGACCTACACTGGGGCTGGGACACCTACTAGAACTCCTCCATCCACCAGGGGTAGGCAGGGAGCTGCTCCACCCTAATTTGGGCAAATAGCAGCACCTGTGCCCTTGCCTACTTAAGAGAGGTTCACCCTAGGGTTATATGCTGCCTCGGGGTGCAGCTTAGACTAGTTGGTAGTTTGGGTAATCATGCTGTTAAACTCTCTTTTCTAAGTAATAAAGGAAATAATAAATGGAAAGAAGGCAAAGCAAATTGAGAATACCAGCAAAAAATAAAAACTGAAGAAAAATTAATAAAATATTAGAGACTGTGGTGTTCTCTGTATCCTAATAATATTCCTGTTCTCCCTTTTTTTTCTTTGTTGTTTTTTTCGTTGGGAAAGTCTTGGTTAATTTGTGTATTTTTTTTTTTTTTTGTTTCAAGCTCATGTCTGTTGGTAGCTCACTCAGTAAACACCTCTAAAAGAAGTCCTCAGGGTGCGCTAGCATGCTAGAGGATTACCATTCAATGGCGACGATGTAAACAGAGCTGCTGTGCTTTTATACAGCAGTGGTAGTGACATGAACTTAGCTCTGCTGATTGACTTGTGGTTAAACAGCACTACATGTAATGTGCATGTGTTTTAGTGTTTATGTCCATGATTCCTCTGCCTAATGCTAGCTGTTGTCGGTAGTCTAACATAATACTGATAAATCAGCATTAGTGTTTTCCTCAATGTGTGTTGGAACTCCAATTATCTCTACAGCAGTATGAAAGGAAATGGTGGCTGGCTTTACATTTCTTAAAGGAAGCTTTTACTAGGCTTCACTCTCCCATATTGGTGGAGGTGGTAATAAATGATAATTGCAAGGATACATAAATTAGAATCTAATAAAGCAGAATTTATTCCTGAAATATATACCATAGTATGACTTCAGCAATACACTGTATTCCTCAATTACACTGCAGTTGTGTCTACCCAATTACACATACAGTGCAATGTTCTGACATTATTCTTGGAATTATTCTGAATTTTTTTTCTCAGAATTCTTTTTTATGCTGTGGCCCTAAAATTTGTAAAATACAGCACATTTTTTGTTTGACAGAAAGCACACTGTTAGCCCTATTGGCCAATTATCAGTTTTCTGTTATAGTGCTAACATTGCCATGGTAACTTGTCTCAGGTAGGCCGACTGGTGATTGGTCAGAATGGACTCATGTCGACACCAGCTGTGTCCTGTGTGATCCGGAAATCCAAAGCCATTGGAGGAATTCTGCTCACAGCCAGTCATAACCCGGGAGGACCAGACGGAGACTTCGGCATCAAGTTCAATATCGCCAACGGAGGTGAAACTATTTACTGCTATTTCTTCTTCAACCATATGTAAGAAAACATGCAAGGACACACTTAAGTAAATATGTCTAAAATTTCTCCTGAGATATGAGTAATGCAGGAATTTTACAAAAGTTTTACATATTTCATTCATTAATTTTGCCTTGATTTTTCAATTTGTTTTTGTATTGGCGGAAAGTCCTTTTGCTTCAAGAAATAATATTTATTACTTTCTATAGATCAGTGACTTAAACTGAAATAATATTACAACTAATTCACAATAATAAATGTTAGCTATAAGGGCTAGATTTATATTTGTGGTGTACTACTGACAAAAAATGTATTAGCTGATTTTATTTGGGTGATTGAAAACATTAATGCAAACACATTTTTAAATATAATTAATTTCAACTGTTTTGACATGTCTCAAACACAGGACCTGCCCCAGAGGCAGTCACAGAAAAAATCTTCCAAATAAGCAGAACCATCGAAGAATTTGCCATCTGTCCAGAACTGAGAGTGGATCTGAACACAGTTGGAAAACAGACCTTTGACTTGGAGAACAAATTCAAGCCATTTACAGGTGAAGACCCTTATGTGGCCGCACTATATTTTTATACAGCAGCTAGTTCCATCAACAGTCTGATGGGTTGAGGAGTGAGGAGTGAGCAGTAACTGTCATTCAGCTGTGCATTGGTTTCTAAGTAACTACTCATGTTTGCATTGCAGCTAACTGATGCTAACTTTCTCAGTTACGTCAGCACACATGAAAACAGAAATTGACCAGTTGGATCATTTCTCTGAAGCCCAACTGGAGATTTTGACCACAGGTGTAAAGGACCTAAAAGCACACCTAGTTTCAGCTAAGCGTACAACGGCAGCAAGGGGCATGACCTCACAACCCCCCCCCCCCCCCCCCAAGACGTGTCCTCTTTTTTACCATCTCAGATCTGGTCACCCTCGCATTACTTTACATTCTGGCTGAAATATGCAGGACAAAGGCCTATTTAAGTTAATTCTTTGCAGACAATGTGTTATTTTTACTTAAAAACTCATTTGACCAAGTGTTTAAACTTGTTTGATTTAGTTGAGATTGTGGACTCGGTGGAATCATACGCAAACATGCTGAGGAATATCTTTGACTTTGCTGCGCTGAAGGAGCTGCTGTCTGGAGAGAACCACATACAGATTCGTTTAGATGCCATGAATGGAGGTGGGAACCTTTTTGTTTTAGACGTCTGAAGTCATATGTATTTGATATTAGAAAGTCTGATTCTATGAGCAACAATGGCAACATCAATTTTTTTAAGAGATTAGAATTTTCAAACATGTAAGAATTGGAATTGTATTAAGAGTTGTCTTTGAATATCTACTTAATTTTCTCCTCCAATCAGTGCCTAGGGCCATTCCACTATCCCATTCAGTTGAGCTCAATTTTCTCCCCAATCTCAGTGCCATTGACCTGGGAGGAGGATATCAGACATGTGCTCACTCGGGCATGTTAAGCCAGTCACTGCTTCTTTTTGAATGGCCATTTATGCAACACCATTAGACAGCTCAACATGTTTGGAGGAAAATGGCAGCTGCTATCCCACCCACCCAAAGAGCAAGGGCAATTCTGCTTGTCCTATATAAATCCAGATTAGGTCTAGAATTTCTAATGTGGTTATTTACCAGTTTTATTAATTTAACTATTACACTGCCACATGCTTGGCCAATCAGATCTTACAAACCAATACAACAAACTTCCTAAGAACTGGGCTATCTAGGTCTGGGTCAGAGTTTCCACCCCAGGGTCAGGCAAATGGAGTCGATGTGCCTGACATAACCCTGAAACCGAATACGGGTTTCCGCTCTCTGTATGGAAGTGCATTCTTGAAATGAATGGCATCTTCACAGGGGAAGGGGCATCCAATATCCTGCCCATAATCCCATGAGACAAGTTCACATAGCTAAGTCAAGGAGTGGTTGGCATGCAATAAAAAGGCAACATTCTTTGGAGAGAAAAAAAATGTATATTAACCAGTGATGTGTTTATTAAGGAATCACGACATTACACATACAGTTGACAGTCAAGGTGAAATGTAGTAGTCTCTCTGTATGTCTCTCATCTTTTGACTCCATTTGTCCACATTCTCTTCTCTGAAGTGGTTGGTCCATATGTGAAGAAAATCCTGTGTGAGGAGTTAGGTTCTCCTGCGAACTCTGCCATTAACTGCGTCCCTCAGGAGGACTTTGGTGGTCAGCACCCAGATCCTAACCTGACCTACGCCTCTGACCTGGTGGAGAGCATGAAGAACGGCCAGTATGACTTTGGAGCTGCCTTCGACGGAGACGGTGTGGGTGTTTTTTAAGACCTTACACCAGACTGCATGTCACACACAACCTAGAGATTTCCTGATATATAATGTTTTGAAAAACAATTTGTAGAATCCCCTGACAAATAATGACTTCTGTTACTTCGCCTAAGCTAAGACCAACAAGCCAATGCCAAGTGTCAGCTAGAGGACCCCTAGCATCAGGCTATAGTTACTGTGTGTCCTACAGGATCTATAATGTTTTAGCAACCTACTCAAGTCTTATAGACTCACTCTCATTCTTGTTCTAGGACCGTAATATGATCTTGGGGAAGCACGGCTTCTTCGTTAGCCCCTCAGATTCGGTTGCAGTCATTGCAGCGAACATCTTCTGCATCCCTTACTTTCAGCACATGGGAGTGAGGGGCTTTGCCAGGAGTATGCCCACCAGCGCAGCTCTGGACAAGTAAATACAACAATGAAGTTTATCTAGCAGCCTCTTAATATTGAGATTGATTAGTTCTTCAATGCCATACTATAACAGCCTCTGTGAGTCCCAAGTGGAAAAACAAGGCTGGGAAATCAATACATTGGGACAGAATTTTAGATAAATGCACTTTGTTTTCATTAATTAAACACATCTGGATGAGTGTACCCCTATTACAGTTTCTGTTCATTTTCTGTGTAAGTTACTGAATTTTTTTAGATGTGAAACCATTCAAGGAACTGGCTACTTAATCACAGACATACTCAATCATGTTAGGAACTGCTGAACAAGGTTTGCCTTACACTATGTCCTTGTTTCTTTGTAGCCTCCTCATTTTAAATGTAAAAGGTTCCAGCTTTAATGATACATATATGTACATGTATACAGATATAGCTACCTTTTGTTGTCTAGTTGTTAATACTGAATGTAACAGGGCTGTTTTATTAAAAGTGTGGCTAGAGCAACAAAGATCCAGTTGTACGAGACGCCCACTGGATGGAAGTTCTTTGGAAACCTGATGGACGCCGGTCACCTGTCACTCTGTGGAGAGGAAAGCTTTGGCACAGGTAGCTAACGTGTGAGTCCTTTTGACTTTTGCATTATTTATTCATCATTTTTTTAATCATAGTGTTGGATTTAGCATTAATAGGATACCAATTTTGTGTCTTTGGGTTTCTCTCAATATTTGTTTCATCAGGAGGTTTAGGAGTCTTTGGGTCTTGGTTCCTTTCAATGTTTCTACGTTAGATTCTGAAACATGACTCCTCTTAGTATTTCTCCCTCTTGCATCTAAGGAAAATGTCCTATTGAGTAAAATATATTTAGTTTGCCCTTATCTGACCTTGGCTGTCTGATCGCACAAGTGTTGTAATCCTGTGTTCA
Source organism: Hoplias malabaricus (assembly GCF_029633855.1). Taxonomy (NCBI): domain Eukaryota; kingdom Metazoa; phylum Chordata; class Actinopteri; order Characiformes; family Erythrinidae; genus Hoplias; species Hoplias malabaricus. The sequence continues at coordinate 24,036,807 of NC_089808.1, forward strand.
CGCTTTTTTCAGGTTCAGATCATATCCGTGAGAAGGATGGTCTCTGGGCAGTTCTTGCATGGCTTTCCATTCTCGCAACAAATAAGAAGAGTGTAGAGGAGGTCATGGTGGAGCACTGGAAAACTTACGGCAGGAACTACTACACCCGGTAAACCTTCAAGTGTGGAAGAAGCAATGTCATGCTCTTTGTTTTTATTTTAAATCATGTATTAAATACACTTTTCAAAAACACTTTATAATAAAATGGCACAGCAGTCACACAGCTTCAGGGACCTGGAGGTTGTGGGTTCGAGTCCAGCTCCAGATGATTGTCTGTGAGCAGTTTGGTGTGTTCTCCTGTGTCCGCTTGGGGTTCCTCCAGGTGCTCTGAGTGAATGTGTGTGTGTGTTGCCCTGCAAAGGTCAGGCGCCCCCTCCAGGGTGTGTTCCTGCCTTGCACCCAGTGATTCTGGGTAGGCTCCAGACTCACCGGCACCCTGAACTGGACAAGAGCTTACAGACAATGAATGGTTATCTCTGGACTGATCCCTTCTTATACTCCCCAGATATGATTATGAGGAGGTGGATATAGACGCTGCAGTGGAGATGATGCTGGAGCTCGAGATGATCATCTCAGACAAGGCCTTTGTTGGTCAGATGTTCACTGTGGGAGAGAGAACCTTCCAGGTGGAGAGAGCAGACAACTTTGAGTACAGTGACCCAGTAGATGGAAGCATCTCAAGAAACCAGGTATTCATCTCACACTCAGATATACCTTCATATCACATCCAGTTCAGTCTCTTAGGCTTGATTACATAGTAGATATAATTAAATCCTTTTCTCTGCAGGGTCTGCGGATCATGTTTAAAGATGGTTCTCGCATCATTTTCCGTCTGAGTGGAACAGGAAGCTCCGGAGCCACGATACGCCTCTACATCGACAGCTATGAAAACGATGTAAACAAGATTCTCCAGGATCCACAGGTAGTTGGCTAAAATTATTGCTATTGATTAATATTTGTATTTATATTTACATATACAAGTAAATCTTACAATGCACTAGTTTGTGCTCCATGGAGGGGGTCCCCCGTAGGAGTGACCGTGTCACTTAGTAGAGAAACTTAGTAGAGAATCTCTGATAAATACAGGCAACTAAGGGTCAGTAAAAAGCTGTTTCATGATTCATCAATGAAAAGAATCACTGCTCTTTTAACTGCTGGTATTTTCCACAATTTTACCACCAGGTGAAGCTGTCTGAGTTGGTGACCATTGCCCTGAAGCTCTCTCAGCTGCACGAGAGGACAGGAAGAAACAGTCCTACAGTCATTACATGATTGATGATCAATTTATATTTCTGTGTCTAACCTTTGTAATAAAACTAGATTTTAGAGGGAAAATAACCCCTTTTTTCTAATTTGTGTTATCTGATTCTTACACCATATGTGGAAAGTCAAAAATGTTGAATTGTAAACCACAAAACCACACATCATTAAAATCGTAAATTATCTTTCATGTATTATTTTTATTGTTATAATAATTTGAAATTGAATAAGATAATTCCTGAACCTTAAAGATGCACCAGGCAATTTCTCAGATATATGAAGAGCATTATCAAAAATGTTATTTTATTAATTGCATCAGCACAAGTGCGTTCTGTTCATGAGAAACCTGTTTGGAAAAACATGATCTGACCAGCGTGACTACACTGTGCAGGATTCTGGAATGCGTGACCTCTGGTGGCTAGGTAAATGGACTACAAAAACACAGGCACTTGTCTACTAACTGTCTACTGCATGTTTAAGGAAAAGGAATGCAAAAGAAACATCACTGTGATATGATGATAAGCATTATCCATTGTTTTCTTGTTCTTCATCTGCTAATGTGAATGCTGTGACACTTTAAAAGGATGACTTCACAAGGATGAATTTAGCTTCTTTGAAATTGAAATGGATACATTTCAAGAGTCTAGATCGAATAAATCCTTATACTGTAAGGAAGTTTACATACATTTTTTAACTCAAATTTGCCATTTTAAAATTTGTGGAAAGGTTCAGGCAGTGCCTGGTGATGCTAAACATTCCCCATAAAAATAGATTATTTAAAAAATGTGATCAATATTTTAATATCACTATTCAATACAAAATGTGCTTGTGTTGTACATTATGTCAGAATACCTTGCTTAAAATCGTTTAATTATCCTGAATGATTGTAGAATATACTCCATATGCTCCTGGATGTATCTCAGCTTGGTTGTCGTAGACTTGGAGGTGCTGCTAAAGTGTGCAGAGAGACGTTTGAGACATGAAGGGCAGGGGCTCAGATGACTACTCAGGAAACATATCAAGTGTGAGTTGTTGGAACAATACAGTGTCGTCTTATTATTTATAAACCTATAACAGATTTTAATGCCAAATGTGAACGGCCCTTATACTGTCCTATGCTGCCACAGACTGTGAGACAAAGGAATGCTGGGAGAGTGAAGTAGACAAGATGGTGGCATGTGCACACTCTCTTTTTTGGAGCTGGACAGATACTGATTTGACTATTTTGATTTCCATTTTCAGCAAAGATTCAGACGTCAAAATCTCTTTAGATTTCTTTTATGATAAACACAGGCAGAAGATTCTGGTGAGAAAATAAATGAATTTAATTGAACAAAGACATCCGTAACAAAGAAGGAAAGAGAAACATTCACGAAATCCATTCCTTAATTTACCTGTAGAGAATAAAATATGCATGTTGTAATACATTTACCTTTTGTAGAGACTATATGTTGTTTTACAGCATGTGCACAGTCTTAAATGTTGTGATTTTGCATGTTCAATTCTAATTTCATTTTAAACCACATTCTTAAGTGTCTAAGCTTTTGGCACAGTACTATAGTGCTAAGAAAAAGATGTTACCACTTCTAAAATGGATAGAAATATTAGAAAGCTATGTATTAAGGTACCTGATTATTCACTCATTATCTGTAACCACTTATCCAATTCAGGGTCGCGGTGGGTCCACCTACCAACATGTTTTTGGACTGTGGGAGGAAACCAGAGCACCCGGAGGAAACCCACGCGGACATGGGGAGAACACACCAACTCCTCACAGACAGTCACCCAGAGCGGGAATCAAACCCACAACCTCCAGGAGCTGTTTGACTGTGACACTACCTGCTGCGCCACCACGTGCCGCCTGTTACCCAATTAGCTCCATTCAAATCTCGTTCTTTATTGCCTGGAGGACATGTAGAGTTTTTTTCTTTCTTTTTTTTTTTTTTTTTTGCTAAATTCTATATGAATAAGATCCCACTGGAAATTAGATAAAATATGCCATGTGACCCCAAACCTAAAACCAGCCACTGCACAATGTCCACTGCAGCAGGTGAAAACATCTTAAAGACTCATCTATGCTCCGTTTCTATATGAAAATAAATGTGTCCGTATGCCTACATATATACATGCGTCATTTACGTTGGCCTAGCCGTAAAAGAGTATCTCCACTAGAGGGCGTAGCTCAGAATCACCTGCTCCTATCGCTACTTTTTTCTTTTTTTCCCTCCCCCTAACACTCTGTAAAGCGTCCTTGGGTTTGTGAAAGGCGCTATATAAACTGAACGTATTATTATTATTATAATACCAGATATCCGCCGCTCCCAGATTTGGACTGCGCGTGCGCAGAACATCATGTTGTTTACGCTGCGTAAGGGTCAGTAAGGCATACGTGTGATTAAAGTTAATTACTCTTGAATATAAAGTTCCTGTTTGCTTTGGAAAACAGTCTCATTACTGCTATAAAAAATATTTAAAAAAAATGACAGATGACTTTTACAACCGTCTGAACACAGGACATATACGAGATATGGACTAGATCCAGGATGTTGTCATTTGCCTTTTGCACTGTCCAAGGGTACAATCTCACAAGAAAGTGTTAAAGCCTCAGCAACTGCTCATAAAGCTGGGTTCGTCTGTGGATAAGAGACGCTCAAACACCTGGATCAGTCCTTTGAAGTCCACTCTGTCCTCGGGGGCATAGGCCCAGCACCTGCGCATCTGGGTGTACACCTGCAGCAGGGAGAGGAGGATTCATTTAAATTTCTTCAACAAATATATCACTTATTGATTACTGCATTCGTTATGAGCGCCACCAGGAAAAAGTGTTGCAGAAGCATGTGGTGTATTTGTTGTGTTCTTGGGGATATTGTTGTCTCCAAACATACGTGTGAATTTGGGTTTAGATTTAAAGATGTTGATTTTGATGTTAGAGATCGTGGATATAGTGTATTAATGCTTCATTTATATTTATTTTTATTTTTTTTTAATTAAAATATAATGACAATTGGCGTTTACAATTAGTTTACGTTACAGAAAAACACTTTAAAACCTGTAGAATTACAGGTTATATCCAAAGCTTATCCACAGCATATTTCTACAGCTTTCCAGCTTTTCTGTTATCCAGTTCAGGGTCATGGTGGGTCCAGAGTCTACCCGGAATAACTGGGTGCGAGGCAGGAACAGACCCAGGAGGGGGCGCCAGTCCTTCACAGGGCAACTCACACCTGCAGACACTTTTGAGTCACCAATCCACCTACCAATGTGTGTTTTTGGACTGTGGGAGGAAACTGAAGCACCTGGAGGAAACCCACAAGAACACAGGGAGAACACACAACACTCCTCACAGACAGTCACCCGGAGTAAACCCACGCATTTTTACCCATATTTCCTGAGTCAACTTTATTTGGACTCACAACGTCTGAGGAAAACACCCCCCCAGCACTGTCACTTTGGTTACGTTCGCTAACAGACATCTGCATTGATTAATATTAGAGCTGAGTGTTGGGGAAATTGGGTGAAGACAGATCCTACCATATCTGGACAGGAAGGTGGACATGGGAATCTCCAGCCGTCCTCGAGAGCCTTCACTAACCGCGCCATGGTCATTTGTCCGTGAGATCGACCAATCATGTTGGAGAACATCTTGGAGAGCAGAGACAGCAGTATGAGAGATCATCACATCAGGCAAGACTTGCATACTGTTCATTGTAGTCAGTGTACAGTCATAGGCAAATGTCTCAACCAGTGGTAGGATGAGGTTTTGTTCAGTTACTAACACACACACACACACACACACGGGCAGACAGCCATCCAGATGGTGGCGAGTCTTACCGCTTGAGGGTTGATGGAGCCGTCGCAGTAGGTCATTAGTTCATAAAGCGTGACCCCAAAAGACCAGACATCTGAGGCTTTGAAAAACTTCCTGCTGATCAGGCACTCTGGGGCATACCTAAAGAACAGAAAAAAGACCGGCTCAGCCTGGAAGATGTGGTCATGTAGTGTTTCTCATTTCAATCTATGACCTACATCCCCCTTCCCACACAAGGGTCAGGGCAGGATAACCTCCCTCTGAGATGTGAACCTATTTAAAAAGCTATGTATCTGTCGGATTAACCCTTTCCTCACCTCTCCTCATGACAGTCCAGTATTATTTGAGATTATCATCCAATCCCTAGTTTTAGCGGTTAATAAACACTTCATTATGTTAAGCCATGTGTGCTGTAGATTTAACAAATCCATAAGATCAAGAGAACATCTGGAAACACACTGTATTTCACTCGCTCACAGCGAGTCCATTTACTTTTACTGTATTTGTTTCTGTTTTTATTGTAATGATATATAACCTCACACAAGCACCACGCTAATTAAGAGGAGGAATTATTTTCATAAACTTATGTGCCTAAGACTTTTGCACAGTGCTGTAATCTCCTCTGAAATCCTCACCAGTACACGGGACTGTCCTGGTCCTCTTTCACTGTGTAGTAATCCTTGTTGTCTTTGATGCTTTTGGTCAGGCCAAAGTCTCCGATCTTCACTAGCGTCTCATTCTCCACAAGAATGTTCCGTGCTGCAAGATCCCGATGGATGTAACCCTGACTGCCCAAGTAGTCCATTCCCTGTGAAATATTGTTAAAGGAACATTAGGCAAGATTTTTTTTCCTAGGGCTCCCCCTAGTGTAATTCATTTTGACAGCACTGTATTGAAATCACTGGGGAGAAGGGTGGTTTTCTATTCCTCCACAAATTAAATTACATAGTGCAGTGCAGGGCTGAGCCCACATTGGCGACAACAGAGGCTTTATTCTTCCTATTACAGGTAAGTAAAGAATCATAATGATTTTGGAGTTGTAATATTTAGGTAAAAATACTATGTAAATGTTCCTTTAAGAAGGTTTTTGTCCTTCTCCTGTAAAGTTACTATTTTTGGAGAAAAATATATTTCATTGCACAGCGATGATTTTCTTTGCACAGAAGGACACACACTCCCCAGCCATTACATCGCCGCAGGGGTAGTTGAGCTTTAATTGATTTGCTCAAGGGCAACTAAACCATGACGGTTGAGGGAGGAGAAAGCACTGCTCCTTCACTCCCTCCACCCCCAGTTTTACTGCCAGTTGAAGGGAAAAAACTGGTTTCCCTTTGGTCCGAAGCCTGTTTCTCTACCCTTTAGGCCATTGCTGGCAGCTACAAAGTGTGCTGGGGCAATATTGCAAATATAGATCACAACACACCATGTAGAGCCAAACTTAAAAACACCAGGTACAATGACTTTATTCAACATTTCACACACTATGCCGCACTACAATATAATAAACAGATCAGTCATGCTCTCTGTAATGAAATATAATAATGTTATTTAAGAGTGCAATAAAATATCATTATATCATTCACCTCAGACTGCGGTGCATATCAGTGCTGGTGAATATATGGCTTCGTTTTCATGTGACGGATCAGCAGTGCACACCACCTGCTTCTGAAAGTGTTTACTAAAGGAGCATGTGCGATTTAGGACAGTAGTTGAAATGCATCGCACCTGACATATCTGCAGGGCATAGAGCAGCAGTCTGTTCTGGCTGATGTGGGCCTTGTTCTTGGGCAGATAGTCCTTCAGACTTCCAGCTGGAAGGTACTCCATAATGAGTTTAATGGTCTTTCCACCTGAGAGACACATTAAAAAATATTTATATTCAAATATATCACAAACCAACTTTAGTATATCGCCAGAAGTCACTATTTTGGAGATTATTTTTCTTATTTTTCTTTGAACAGTGACGTTATGACATCTGTACTGGACCTTTAAGGCAGGTAGGGCCTTAGAGAGGACACTGAGTGGACTGTTTTGTGTGTGTGTGTGTGTGTGTGTTTTTTTTCCCTGACCTTCCTCACTGCAGATGCCTTTGTATTTGACGATGTTTTGGTGGTAGAGTTCTCTCATGGTGTTAATCTCTCTCTTCAGGTTGCTGCATTCCGGGCCTTCGCTCTCAGACTTTAGAGACTTCACGGCCACTAACTGACCCGTCTGGTCACCGTGAGGGTCGTACATACACAGCTCCACCTTCCCAAAGTGACCCTGCCCAGACACAGACAGCACGGCGGTCAGTATGCGTTTGTTTGAAATGTGCTCCAGTTTATAAATAAGAGAGCTGGGTCCAGTCGCTCACACACTCAACCAGTCACTCTCACAGTTTCACAGTATTTATTTGGAAATATATGGTAAATTCTGCGATACCTCGCCGAGCCTCTGTAGTTTCCTCAGGAATCTACTTTCGAAGATAGTGGGGTCAATCCCCTGCACCGGAATGATCCCAGACAACATGGAGGGGTCTGTAAACACAGCATGAGAAGGAACCCTTGAGTAAAAATGTAGGCAATGTTTATACCTTACAGTATGGGATAAGAGTAATAGGCTTAAATTCAGTGGTGCAACCATCTAAGACTGTCTAAATCTAGTTTGATCCCCACAGCCATCTGTAACTAGGAGATCTAGTGTCACTCTCCCTGGGTGGTCCCCCACACCCCCAGTCACTCCACTATGGCGCACAGCAGTCTATTAGCTGTGACAGAACTGGTGTTCTCCTGCAAGCGCGTTGAGCCGAGTTGGAAAAGACGAGGCGGCATTTCATGGTTCTTAGGAGAAACCTTTAGTTTGGTGGCATTTTGTGGATGGGGGATGGGTTCTAGCTAATGAGTGGGACTGACCGTGACTATAAACTGAAAGAAAACATACTCTGTTCTTTGATGCGGTCCAATTCTCGGACTATGGCTCTGAAGAAAGGTCTTATCCGAGGATCGTAGTTCATGCACTGAGTGATGAGGTCGGCCAGTTCGCTGCTGTTCGGAATCACCAGCGCACTTTCAGCTTCGTAGAAACGCTCCTTCTGCACACACACACACACACACAAACACACACTGCATTAAAAGCCAGTTATTTAGAAAGGTGTGTGTCCTACAGATGTGTTCCCAGTTTATAAACTCCATCTTATACAGCATTTAGAGAAGCACAGCACCTCTGTGCGTTTCTTGTCCCTGAGTGGCACCTCTCCGTTGTAACAGATTTCCCACAGCGTCGTCCCGAACCCCCATTTATCCACCGCTACACTCAGAGATTTAGGGTTCTTCACACACTCCGGAGCTATCCAGGGAATCCTGTCAATGCACTCTGACAAAACACACAACACACTGCTCAGAAGGTCCCCAGAAAAATTGTCACAGTCAGACAATCACTGTTTTTCCTAACACATATTTTAAAGAAGTTGCAGTTCTCTCTGAGCAGCTACCATTGTTACTTTTGGACTTTTACTCAAACAGGTTCAGAGAAGCCATCTTTCCTGAGGCTGGATTTAAAAAATATCTGCTGATTACGGCTGTGGCCTTGGGTTACCTTCTCTGCTGAGCACAGTAATGGGCACTCCCGGGTCACTCAGTTTTATGAACGGCGTGCCCAGTCCGTCCAGTCCATTTTTGGCCAAGAGAATGTTCTTAGTGCACACGAAGCCATGGACGAGCCTCTTGTCCTCCTGAAGAGAAAGAAAAGACCGGCACATTCACCACTCTGGGGAAAGTCTTACGCAGATGAGAAAGAACTTTAAAACTATTTTTAATATACAACATCATGCAAGTCTTAGATTATTATAATTATTAAAATTGATTTATCTTCTCAGTAAGTCTGGGGCTTGTATAAAATTATGTACACATTTATATATAGGGGGCCTAAAGCTTTTGCACAGTACTGTATATCATTTACAACATTGGGAACACTTCTGTAAGGAAAGTATTATCACAGATTTTGTCCCCTCTTCAGGGAAGGCTTCACACTCTGTATCAGGTCCATTTCCATGAGGATCTGAGGGCGGACACTCCAGCTCCTCACAAAGGTACTAGATAGAGCTGAATCCCTCAAGGTCAGTGCTGTACTCTAGAGTTTAGAACTGAACCCATGTCGGGAGTAGGTGGTCTAAGGGGTGTCTACACACTTCGGGACGTGCAGTGTCTGTGTTTTCTTACCAGGTAACTGAGGACGCTTGCAAGTTGCTCGGCAACCTGAAACTTCCAGGACGGCATGAGGTCGGAGTGGTGCGCTCGCATAAACAGATCCAGAGGGCCGTGCTGCACAAACTCCTCCACCATGATGACTAAAGGAAACAAGAGAAGGCTTGTAAGAGGCTTACAGGAGCGGCGTTGGTCTTAACGTTACTAAACAGCCGTTATGTTTAGTAACGGCCAAGAATTGAGGTCACAGCCATACATTCATTCATTCATTCATTATCTGTAACCGCTTATCCAGTTCAGGGTTGCGGTACAGCCATGCATACCATCTCTAATATTTCTAAGCACTACTGAGAATTTTTTTTTACTAATTGTTATTAGTAATAATAATAATAATAATAATAATGTATAATAGACATGATGACATTCTCCAAAAAGTTACAAAATGCAGTTTCTGCAGTGCTGAGCCCAGAGTAGTAATAACAGAGGCTCTGTTCTCCCTGTTACAATAATCTGGTGTTACTTTAATAAGCAAATCTAACATAGTAAATTGGGTGCAGTGTGAGTTTATGATGGATATACCCACATGTCCATCCCAAAATCCATGTCTAGAAGACACTTACTGTCCATGCTGTGCATACATATGCCGTAGAGCAGAGCCATGTGTCTGTGTGAGATCTGACGCATCAAGCTCACGGTTTCCAGGAAAGCCTGAAAGATGGAGACATATGAGTGTCATAGATTCAAAAGTAATCTGGTCTCACTTATAGTGGACAGTAAACTGTACCAACATACAGTGAGATAGTCATAGTTTGATGCTGATTTTGGTTATGCTCTGTTGTCTTTCTGGGCTGTTTTCACCCCAAATTCATTAAAATATAATTGCATTGTTTACAACAAACCAATCTCAAAACAAACCGAACTAAAGAAGCAGGTGCTGTGTCCTAAAATGTGCCCAGTTCACTATATAGTGCACCTATATCTTAAGATTCCATCATTTTGTGTTGGTTTCCGAACACAGGGCACATTTTCAGTGCACTCATGCACCATGAGCTCATGCAACATGCACCACAATCATTACTGTATAGCCAGTGTACCCTAGTGGACAAAATATACCCATAATACACTGCTTTGTTTGGTAAAAACCCAAATGAGGTAGAATCTGAACTCTTTCACTACCCTCTCAAACTCAGTTCACTATAATAGTGACCTATACAGTGAATAATGTATGGAATAGGATAAACATTCAAAGCACACTCTAGCGATCCTTGTGGAGCAGTTGTTAAATGTGTGTGAGTATGTGTGTGTGTGAGTGGGTTATAAGTCAGATCCAAAGTGTGAAAGCAGCTTAATGAAACAAAACGCATGAATCCGTTTGAGATTTATCAGATACATACAGCACCCTTCATAATTATTGGCACCCCTGTTTAAGAAGTGCTCTTTGGCTTCTAATAAATTCTTTTTATAAAAAAAGAAAATAATATAGGATAACAATGCAATAAAAAAGACAAAAGTCTAAGCTTTAATTCAAGTGCCTTTATTTGTTGGGGGAAAAAAACACATTAAGAAATAAACCTTTTGAATGAAATTATATGTGCCACAATTATTGGCACCCCTGGTGTTAGTACTTTGTACAACCTCCTTTTGCCGACAAGACAGCACTTAATCTTCTCCTATAACTCTTCACAAGATGGGAGAATACAGAAAGAGAGATCTTCGACCATTCCTCTTTGTACAACCTCTCTAAATCATCCAGAATCCCGGGTCTTCTCCTATGCACTCTCCTCTTCAGCTCACCCCACAGGTTTTCTATTGAGCTGAAGTCTGGGGACTGAGATGGCCATGAGAGGCACTTGATTTTGTGCCTTGTGAACCATTTTTGAGTAGATTTGGCCACATCTTTAGGGTAAATATCTTGCTGAAAGACCCAGTGACGACCCATCTTCAGCTTTCGGGCAGAAGTCACCAGATTCTGATTCAAAATGTCCTGATATTTCAAAGAGTTCATAATCCAATGTATCCTTACAAGGTTCCCAGGTCCTTTGGAGGAGAAACAGGCCCCCAGCATCACAGATCCTCCCTTATACTTAACAGTGTGCATGAGGTGAACTGTTTCCTTCTCTTACCATCCTTCTCACTGTGCGCGTTGGCAAGATACACTTGCGTCCTCTTCCAGGCTTTGTCACAGTTTGTCACAGTTCCAGATGTTTTGAACTTTTTGATGATTGCTCTGACTGTAGATAAGGGCATCTGCAGGTGAGTGGCTACTGTTTGTAGCCATTGCCTGATTTATGACACACATCTGCCTTACTTGAATAGTGTGTTCTCTTGTCTTTCCCATGTTTAAGAGTGAGTAAGAGAAATATGTGTGTAACGCCATATTTGTGCATATGTGTAACGCCATATTTATACGTGAGGGAAACAGGAAGTGATGAAATACTAATTAAAGGTTCCTAGATACTTTGATCCACTTTATACACTACAGTAGAAATGACATAAATGGTTCAAATACATTTATTTCCCAAAATTTTTTAATGGTGCCAATAATTGTGGAACAGGTCATTTTATCGGAAATAAATATTTCTTTGTCAGGATTTTTTCTTTTTTTTTTACACTTGAGTTGAAGGTTGCTTTTTTCTAAATTTTTTCAGAGTGAGATTATGCTCCTGCAATAAAAAATGTATTCAGTTTAAGGCTTTTAACACATTTAACTAGGATTGCCAATAATTATGGAGGGTGCTGTATATATTAATGTCATTAAATTATGAATATTAAATTCATTATTGCGGACTTATTAAACATAATGAGATGTTTATAAATCTGCAATATAGAATTTTATCAGTGTCGGCCAGTACTACTCTCTCACCGAAATGTCCTTGTGTCCAGCTCCCAGCACCTTCAGCACCACCTTCACCTGCTCAGGGCTCTGGACGCCTGGCAGACCTTCATCATCATCATCACTGTGCACCTTCAGCCACCCAGAATAGATGTTGGTGCGAGTGCCTCTGCCCAGATGTGTCTCCTGTGGAGCACAGACTCTGTTTAGAGCCAGCGTCTCTGATGTTTGAAAATAGCCCAGTATTTTAAAGATGCAATGTTTTCGTACCGTCCACAGATGTCCTTCATCCTTACACAGTAAGAATTCCACTTTGAATAAGAGAAACACAGCAAACCTGGATGATGTCCTCTTTGTTAATCCTGTGGAAGACGAGCTGACTGAGAGAGGGCAGGGCAGCCGTGTCCGGACGAGTCACGATCAGCAGATTGGACGCCTCTGGAGCACCGAAAAACCACACCAAGCAAGTTATTAGTCACTTAGCTGGACGGCATACATAAAAAATGTCAATGCCATTGGGTAATTCAATTATAATGTGGGTGTTATCTGTCATCACTTTCCAAAGAAAAACATGTATCTCCAAAATAGTAACTTTACAGGAAAAAGAATAAGAACCTTCTTAAATTTCAATGGAAATCAATGTAAAAATATTTTATTTGAATGTCATTTTGGAGCATTTTTGGAGGGTTTCATTCGTCAGCAAATTGTCCCACAGTGTGAAGGACAAATGTAGTGTTCGAATGCTGTAGTAAACTGGAAATCAATAAAAATTGAGATACATGTTTTTTATGGACAACGATGGTATGTTTCTTAGTTTGATGAGGATACGATTAGGTATTGGGGATATATTTGGTATTTTTGCTACAGTTGCAGAGTGTAATCAAGGGGTTGGGGGCAAGGGGGATGCGGGGGTGTTTTCCTCCTTTCTACCATCCTCCACAAGTTACATAGTACAATTTCTGCAGTGCTGTGCCCTGAGTAGCGGCGTCAGAGGGTCTATTCACCCTTTTACAACTCAGTGGAGCATCAAAATGATTTTGAAGCTGTAATTTAAATGTAAAAATACTACTTAGTGTTCCTTTAAAAATAAAAGCAAGTCTCCCTAAGAGAACAGAACCTGTAATGGCTGTGTGCCTGTACCTCTGGGCTGGGGTGGGCAGCCTCTCCTCAGCTTCAGTGTGATGTTCTCTGTACTCAGGCAGTGTTCGGACAGCTGGTCTGTCAGCTCCCTCAGAGTGGGCTTCTTGATGTCCGTCCCACAGAGACAGTAACCGTCCTCCAGCCTCTCGATTTGGAAGTTCTTGAAGGTTTTCACTGTCCCTCCAGAGAAGTCCCTCTGGAAATGCAAATTCAACAGAGATGGGATTATAAAAATGGGACTCCTAACAACCACACAAGACTTAGAGTTTGTTTCTGTGGTAACAAGCGGCTGAAAGGTGGAGAGGAATGTTGGGATGTAGAAAGCCCACCTCATGGCAGATGACAGTGAGCAGGATGTGGTTGTAGTCGGCGCAGCTCCAGCGCAGGAGGTACATGCCCTCCTCGTAGCCTTCCTGCTTCAGCTTATGAGTGGCGTATTCGGTGCTGCACAAGGCACAAAAGACATCAGGGTCATCTACAGTGTCTTATCACATATGCACTAATCATCTTGAGTGGGAGGCACACTCTCACCTGATTGGTCCGTAACATCCCTCGCTGAGGTTGTTCTGCACAGACACAGGGGCCACATCTGTGCACAGGAAGTGCTGCGCGTCTACCGTCAGCCTGAAGTAGCCATCAATCAAACTCACGAAAGACAAGGCGTCCTCGCGCCGAGCCAGACGCAGTTCCTGATCCACACAACAGCAGGATTTAGTCAGGTTAAAGTGTGTGTAAACCCTGGTATGGAGTGGATCCCCGCCCCCTCTGAGTGTTTGAAAAGTGGACCTTAAGTAGAAATGTGTGTGGAAGCAGGGAGGTGACAATGGCTTAGTAAGGCGCAGCTAGGCCTCTGGGGCTGCTTGTATAAAGCCCATAATGGCATAGGCCCCACATCCAGTCCCAGTTGCTGGACGCAGAGAGCCTTGCGGACTTTAGTGATCCCTAGAGTCAACAGTGAGCTCCTCGCTCTCAGCTGGGGCCAACTGCCCTCTCTTTTGGTGAGCAGCTGCTGGGGTTAACCGCGCTCTCCTCCGCTTCTCTCCGCTGTCTGCGGCCAGAACCGGGGTCCAATGGTGTTTGGGGCTTTCTGGCTTCCTCCTCTGCTCAGGGAGGGCCACAGAGAGTTGCTTCCAAGATGAGTTATCGAAGAGGGTGTCTACAGCTGAAAAAACACTGCCTACTCTGGTGACTGTAGGTAAAACTTCACTATGATGTCATGAATTTGGGTGTGGCCAACGTTTCTGCGCACAAAAACAGGTCTGAAATGTGTGTATGTAACATCCCACGCAGAAACTGTGATTTGTAAAGTAATACTTTGCGCAAAAATGAGTGTACATGTAACCCATGCGTAGCCATAAAACTTTGCGGAGAGTGTGCAAATTGGTGACATGATGTGGTAAAACAGAGAATGACAATCCATCCTCACACATCTGTCTATAAAGCATAAAGATTAAAAAACAAAGATTAAAGAAGAATTAAGGAAGATTAACATTCACTTGTTTAAATTAACTATAAATAAATGCCGGAAATAAAAAATAATTTAAGGCACGTTGCTTGCTGTATCTCATTCTACTTTATGTGTAGTATTGTTTTACTCTAGCTCTGTATCTTATTGAACTTAAACTCCATAATAAATAGACAGTAATTATCTGCAACTATTTTCTTTTTGCATATAATCATGTAAAAGTTACATAGGGCAGTTTCTGTGGTGATGAGTAGCACAGACAGAAGCTCTGTTCTCCCTGTTACAGCTCAGTGAAGCATCACAATGAATTTGAAGCTGTAATTTTAAGATAAAAAAACTACCTACTGTTGCTTTAAGGGACCTACATAAAGCTTTATTGACTGTAAACCTTCCTCTCAGGACACTTAAAGCTCACCATCCGTCTGTTGTCTTGTTTGTAAACTGTAACTGCAGAGTCTCTGATGACAATGTACGTGATCTCATGAAAATCTGAGAACCTCGTCCAGCTGTCGTCTTTGCTCTGAGGTTTCTGGATGTCACCATGTCGTCCTTTATTCCTCTTTGATTTCCTCCTCTGCTGGTTGGTCAGTGTGTCCGGGCAGCTCTTAAAAACAAATATTTCAGAAATTAACAGCAGTGTCAGCATTAGTCTCAGTTTAAGATTTCTGAAGCTCTGTAAAAAGCTCATGGTTTAATAATAATAACAAAAACTGGGAGATGACATTAAAATAAAACATTAGGTCACTGTTTGTGAGGAGTGTGGTGTGTTCTCTCTGTTTCTTTGTGGGTTTCCTCCGGGTGCTCTGACATCGTCCCACAATCCAAACACACATGTTGGTAGGTGGAGTGGCTGGGTGATATTGTTCACAGCTGTGTATGCGTGTGAGATTCCTTGTGTGCAGGGTTTGTTCCTGCTCCCAGTGATTTCACGTAGGCGCCAGACCTACTGTGACCCTGATTAGGATCAGGAAGTGGTTACAGAGAAAGTTATTTCTTTTCTGGTTCCTATAAAGTCAGTGGGCCTTGTGTGTTATTCCCTGTAAGAATGTCAGTAATCAGCGGTCTGAGACTGGAAATGGTCTTTTAAAGACAATCCTCATCATCAGTTTATCATCCCCTTAATGATGACATGCATCTTTTTTACAGAACTGTAACCAATTCTTCCTGGTTTCACTCTGAGAAGTTAAAATTCCTCTGCAGGCTGCAGTGGGGGTAGATTTTACTGTAAATTTGCAGTCACATCGCTGTGAGACCTGAAATAAGAGCACACTGAAAAATAACACTGCACTACCAGTGTGTCCTGTTTAAAAACCTGTTCCTGAAACTGCCGGTCGCTGTGGGGAAAACTGCTCTGTTGTTTCATAGTTCAGATGTTATCTTTTCTGAAATATAGACATGATTTTAAAGGGCACATGTTCTCCCCCTTTTCCACACGTGAACATAGTCCTGGGCTGTTATTATTACATATTTGAGTGCATTAGCTCATTCATTTTGGGATCGGGTGATTCTACCAACCCACACACTGTGAAAGCGCCTGATCCATTAAATGATAATGAGCCGCTGTTCACCACGAGCGCACAGCAGTGAAGAGCAGTTCTGGTTTTGTTAAGTTTTGGTTTTTAGCCGTTTTTGCTCTGCTGTCTTTCTTCCGTTTTTAGTGCTCTTATTTCTCTGCGCTCAATGAGTCTGTTTTGACGCGTTTAACCTCGCCCATGCGCTCTCACGTAAACGCGTCTCCGGCGCTGTGATTGGACAGATTCGGATGAAGGGGCGGTGCTATTCTAAAGTCTCTGCACTTGACCTCAGAAGTGAAGCTCTTTTTGGGGAGCCGGCTCTTTCGGCTCCTAAATGGCTCTTTGTTTTACCAATTATTTCCACTGGTACAGAACAATATTGCCTACATTTTAAATGACTATATGGACAAAATATTATTGTTCAATATTAAAAATAATAAATAGTGTTGCAATGGCCAATTGTTTTTATGGCTGTCTTGTAATAACTCACACATTCAATTGTATAAATAACTGGATTTTTATTTAAACACCTTAATAAAAAATCACTTATAAACTCTGAAATATAGCCAATGGAACCCAAAAGGTAGGTATTAAAAAATAGCTCATTAAATTAAATAATCATCCATTTCTGATTAATAAAATAAACAAATACAGTGGAACCTCTACTTACGAACGCCTATACTAACGAACTTTCCAAGATACGAACCAAGCATTTGAATATTTTTTGCCTCCACCAATGAACCATGACTCTAGAAACGAACCCGAGCCTCCGCCTGGAAATGGCCACTGACCCCAATAGACAAGTTTCCCAGCACGACCAGACTTGAGTCATTGACCCATTTTCTCTCGTTTTCTTGACCCTCGAGCTTTTAAGATGAACAAATTGTAGTTTTAGCAATTTAGCATTAGTGTAAATAGCAGACTGCTAAGTTAGGCCGTATCTACACTTCGTCTCCCCACATTCACCCACCTACTCTCCGTTATTCCTCCCGTCATACAGTCAGTGACTGTGTTACTCCTCCAGCCAGTCGTTTATTACTGTTACCACTGTATTTCTCTTTTATTTTTAGTAATGCTACATGTATTTTTTTTTTACTAATTTGAGAGTTTTGTAAACATATATCAGTGCAAAAAGGTGACTTTCGGGATGGGGCTGGAACGTATTAATTGCTTTTCAATTATTTTACATGGGGAAAATTGACTCGAGAAACGAACTTTTCCACTTACGAACCGGGTCACGGAATGGATCAAGTTCGTAAGTAGAGGTTCCACTGTACTCTGCAAAGTGCAAAACTGATTTAACACATTCTTCAACTATTTTTTGGAAGGCAGATTGACCTTCAGGAAAATCAAGTGTCTCAGGTTGGAGGGTTGGAGCTTGCTTGTTGTTCTCTGATTGGTTGAATGACAAGCCTTAGAAAAAAATGGCTCGGTCTTAGATGGGAACCAGCTCTCATCGTTCACTTACAAGAGGCTCTTTAAACCGGTTCGTTCGCGACCGACACATCACTATTTCACAGTGTGTGGTTTGGTGGGCTCCAGAGTAACTCAGTGATTATTTCATAACTGCCCACATCCCTAAAAGCCTTGAAAAAAGTAAATGAAAACATTCTTTTACCTCAGTTGCCACTTTCTGCCACTTAATTCCTTCTGTCCCAGACACAAACACACGATGCCTGGCTCCGTCGTCTTTCGAGGCTGAAGCATTGTCCTCATTCTCATGAATACTTAATGAGGAGAGCTCAAATACTTCACACCCAAAATGCTGGGTGAGGGTCTCTAATGTGGAAATGTACTTGATCTTCAGGTCATGTTTGCTGACGCTGTTGTTATTCACCGTTTTGTCATTGAACTCTTCCAGGAACACCTTGAAGACGTTGGCGATGCGTAGCCGGGTGAGGATGTTCCTTTGAGAGATGGCCTGGTTCAAACAGGCTGGGATGTAGTTTTTGTACCTGCCGTTGGGGAAGTAAGGGAAAGATCATTAACTACTAACTACTAACACTAAACCAAAAAAATGATGCTACCGTAGAACTATATAGAATTATTCACTATATAGTGCATTATGTTTGAGTTCCACCATTTTGTAGAGGAGCAATTTTCAGTGCACTCAAACAATCCCACAATGACAGGATGTGACAGAGTAAAAATAGTTTCCCTAAATAAGACTGAGTAGAGACAGCAGTTAAAGAAATAAGGGATGGACGATAATATCAGAGTTACATCCAAATCAGAGAACAACTGGTTCAAAGCAAATTCGCCAGTGTTAAATCAACACTATTAGTGTTAAAATAACACTGAGAGTGTTGACAAGTTTTTACACTAATGGTTTTGATTTAACACTGGAGAATTTACTGTGTTCAAGTGGGAATCAAATTTCAAATTCATATTCCACATCATACAGTGCTATGCAAATGTTTGGTCATACCCAGATGGCAGGGAACGTTACCACAACTTTGGCTAAAATTATGTTCTAATAATTTTAACACTATGTTAAAATATGTTCTAATAATTAAACACTTTTAGTCTAATGTTCAAAAAAAGTTTTAACGATATTTGTCATTTTTAAAATATTTTTTTTTAACATTAGACTAAAACGTTTTCTTTAAAACTTTATTAGAACTTGTGGGATCTCTCCCTGCTAACATACTAGGTATCTGGTCCAGTTTTACTAGACATACTAATGAAAATAAGTTAGTAAAATATGGGTGTTTTCACATATTTTAACGTAGAAAATAAATTAATACAGTATAGTGTGGCCACAGGTGGAAGTGTAAAATAACTTTCATAACAAACAGCAAATAGCAGCTCCAAAAATTAGCATAGGTAGCATTTTCTTTATTCTATATTTGGATGTTATATAAGCGACCCAGAAAGCAGCACAGCAACAGAATACAATGAATTCCAACACAGAAAAAGACTAATCATAGAGTAAAGCAACATAGATTGCTTTACTCATTAATTTGAAACTACTCTGGAAAGTACAAATCCACTCAGCTGTGATTAGCTGCCATACACCTCTCTTAGTCATATGTACAGAAAGAGAAATTAAGGTTTTTACTTGTATCTCTTAGCTAGTTCTCGTGCAGGCAGGTTTTTGCCCATGGCATCGTGAGAAATAGCCATCACAGCCATCCCCAAACATTCATTCTCAATCTGCTGGGCATCTTCTTCAGACTGGGGACTTCTGAGCGGGGTGAGACCAGACTGAAAGTCGTACTGGCACTGAAACACACACATGAAATTAACTTTACTAATGTTCACTTTAGTGTTCTCCCCTTGTCCACGTAGGTTTCCTCTGGGTGCTCTGGTTTCTTCCCACGGTCCACAAATGCATGTTGGTAGGTGGATTGGCAACTCGAAATTGCCCATAGGTGTGAGTGAATGTGTGAGTGTTTGTCACCCTGTGAAAGACTGGCGCCACCTCCAGGGTGTGTTCCTGCCCTGCGCCCAGTGATTCGCGGGTTGGCTCCAGACCCACCGCAACCCTGAACTAGATAAGGGTTACATACAGTGAATGAATGAATGTCCACTTTAAAATCAAGGCTAAAGATAAGAAGCTCACAACAGCCGAACCCTTGAAGATGGTTTGGATTGGGCTGGGACCACTTAGCCATGTAGCCAGAGTTAGGCTAACTGCATGTAGTCGGTAGCTACAGTTTGCCATTACCACATCTTCATTTTGTTGTTGTGAGGTCTTTCTACAAAGTCCATTTCTGACGTTTTAAGGCACGGAAAGTATCATATTAGGTCTAGGGTACTTAATATATTTTGATGAGATGAGAAAGGAACAGGAAGGAGAAATGGATCCATTAGGAAGCAACTGTTAAAAAGTTAACGTTTCTCGTTGGTCAGTGTGGCAACAAGATGCAGACACTGGGTAACAGTCAGTCCATTCTTCTACAAAACTACAGTTAACAGCATATAACTTCAAGCTGGAGGTGAAAGACAGCACTAATATTAATGCATATGTTTCAGAAATAGTAGTGTTTAAAAGTGATTCATGGCTTTGTTGTTTCCTCTAATGCAAACCTGTGTTGTACCTACACTAAAAACCTGTATTTATAATCCTCTATATTTATCTATCTTTAAAATTAGTAATTGCCCTAGCCCTAGACTGTGATTGAAGTGTGGGTGTCTCAGACTGTCAATGTGTGGGCTAGTCCAGTTGTGTGCTGTTCCTGTTGTTTTTGTCTGAGCTGCGCACATTGAACTTTAAGACTGTATACCTGTGCGTAGAGGTAGATAAGAGAGGCCATGTCCAGAAGAGCTGTTCTTTGGTTTCCTGTCCGTTTGAGGGAGTGTCGCATTATCACTGGTGAACCCTTAATAGTGCCGTGCCAGTTAGTGAAGTAGAACCTGCGGACAAAGCATGAACATTAAATTATTTCAGTTTGCACAGCAAGTTAAAAAACAACTGCTATTTATGGTAGGGAAAGATGATAATCTCAAAGTAATACTGAAATTGGTGTCAACAGCTCAAATATTAATTAAATAGTTTAAATTACACAAATTTTTCAAACCAGAATTTCATATCGAAGGATTTGACCCCCTCTGGTCAAAATACATCTTCCTTATTCATTTTCATTCAAAATTTAACAAATGCAACACCTTTATCAAGAGATTAAGAATTCAATGTACATTGCTACGACTGATACTAATGATAAAACAGGCTGCTAATATCGGCTGACACTATCAACCTGCCGATATATCGGTCAGTCTCTATTAAAGCTGACGTTCTGCTCTTCCACCTCCCAATAACAGTTTCATTTCTCTGTCACTGTTTCATGGAATGTTCTACATCTTCAGCTGCTCTGACCTATTCAAACACACAATTATTTCAGGGATACCTCATACGGTAATGCAGCCTCAGTCTGGTCGTCTCGTCAATGTTGAAGATGTGATTGGGAGGGAACCAGGTATTGCTGATTTCATCGTAGAGACCAAAAAGTGTATTACACAGAGGAGACAACTCTGAAACAGAGGGAAACACTAAAAATGTTCAACAATTCTAGTTAGAAAAGACCAACTGAGAACCTCTTGGCCACTTTATCAGAAACATCTATAGCATATCATTGGAATTTTTTTTTTACTTTGTTTAAAAATTATGTCCAAAAAAAATCAGTGATGTCTATATTGGGCATTAAACAGCAACTGCAAATGCAATAATGTTGGTCCTAATGTTGGAAAATGTTGAGCATTTTCTATCAAAGATGTCAAGTTCCCAAATAAAATCCTGTTTCTTCAACTACACCTCTGAGGTTTGTCTGATATTATTAGCGAAGCCATGCCGTTTGAATGAAGTCCTGAAGAGGATTCTTAAAGGTGAAGTGTGTAAGAATTAGGGGGGTGTCTAGCTACTTTCAGAAATGGAAGGTTGGATACAACACCATGTTTTTATTAGGTTATATACACCTGTAATTACAAATCATTCTGTTTCCATTAAGTTACAACAAGCCCATCATATCTACACAGAAAGATATGCTGAAGCAGCAGCTGGGAAAGGGAATGATCAAGGAGGGGAATTCCGTTTGGTTAAAATCTATAAGTTCTAGAAGCCATTTAACCTTACACACTGTACCTTTAACCCCTTGAAAATTGGATTTATGTATTTTGATCATGAAAAGGGGAAATAAAAAACAGAAATATCATTTCAATCAGTTCTAGAGCATGAGCTACATTTTGTTTTTTATTTCTCTTATTTCTAAAATTGTATAGAGGTCTGTTTTTTTCACAGTTACAACAAGCTACTTCTCATGCTATTTCACATTTCTCTTTTTCCAGAAAGTCAGATGAGAACACAGAAAATGAATCAGAAACTCGACCTTGACTCACCCAGTTTCTGGGCAGCCTCCACACACAGCTCCTCAACTGAATGCCGTCCTCGAAGGTGGATGATCTGGTGAATGTCCGGCAGGTAAAAGTGCACCTCCAGTCCTTGTAAAATGAGTGGCATGGTGCACTGGGTCTTCTTTTTTCTCTGGAGCTTCTTGAAGACCTGCCTTCCCAAATCCATTTTCACTGGAACTGGGATAAAGCTCTGGGGAACACTCGATCAGAGAGGAAGAGCCTTTTTTTTTGTGTGCCTGTAGATATTAGATATTGATCCATAAAACATTGCATACCTTATTTACAAATGAGAGAGCATTGAGAAATTAATTGAAATCTTATGATATCCAGATATTAGTAGATATTGATGAAGGAGATGTAAAAATAATGTGGTTGATTTAGTGTATTATAAAACATCTCTGCTCTCCACACAGCCGACTGGGGTTTGGTTCCCACTTCAAGCAGGAACAATGTGCTCTTTAATCTGGACATATATTGATAAAATCTCATACAGATTATATATATGAGAGAGTGTGAAGGAGAGAGCTTCAACAGAGCTTTCAAAAGACCTTACACAGATTCAACATACTTGATCTGGTTAAAAAGTAAAAGTTATTGCGTTGGATCTAAAAATACCATGACAAATCCATCAGCAGGGCTTTGTTTTTATCAGACATTAACTTATAAAGCCTGGCAACTATTATTAGAAGTCAATAGTAATGCCAAAATATCATGGAAATATGACAAAACTCATGTGGGTAATTTATAAGACACAGAGAGAAAGTAATAGTGAAGGGTTAAAAAAATTTTCTTGATTTAAAACACTGAAATTTCTTTAGTGAGATATATAAATATAACAAATAACTTACCAACAAGTCTCTGGTTTCATCCAAAAGTTTCTTTCTTCACAATTTAAAGTCCCACTTTTGCACAAAACTCTGTCCTGTCTATGGGATCCATTATAGCTCAGTGTCTGACTTCCTTGTAAGTCAGGCCAGAGGTTCTCGTAAACGGTGTGAGAAACATGAAGCGGATTGGCCTGCTGGGGTTTTTTCTTCTCCTTTTTTTTGGCATTAGTGATGTCATAACATTTTAACCCTGTGTTGTCTGGTTCTCCACATCTCACACTCAGCCGCAGAGCTCATAATCTGTACTGAGCCTTTAAGACAAATGGCTGTCATGTTGTTTTGTTTTTTTACATTAATTCCCAAGCACACGTCAAATTACAGAGAAACACTGACTCACGCAGTTTCCCCCTTAACAAATGCACAGAGATGGCTCATCTACGCAAATCAGTACAGCTCAGTAGACTTTACTGTACACTAAAGTAAATGTATTTATAACTAAGCTACAGTGAGTGAATAAAATCAGACGAAAAAAAAGAGAATAAATCCATCAATGAATTAAACCTATATAGAGCTGATATTCAGTGGAACCCTTTCAAATTATAATTTCGCTACTTTTTTTTTATATTTGAGTAAAAGTAAATGAATAAATGTGTTTTTGGATATTTGAATAAATGTACATTTACGTTTAAATGTAAATGTAAATGTTTGATATAATAATGAATAATGAATAACTAATGAATAAATGGAATTCATTAGTGTGTGTATTGATGAACTTGTTGAAGCATATGCCCATGGAGTTATGATACATAGATTAATTTATAATTACATGTATTGTATTACTTGTTTAGTTAATGTATGTTTGTCAAGAAATGCATGGGTCCTTCAGAATTATTTAGTCCTTCACATATGTTTTTTTTTTTTTTTTTAAATACGTTTTACAGAGATGTAATCTAAAAAGCTTTTAGGCCTAGTGATATTTTAGACCAAATAAATCCCAATAATGGAGGGGTATATTTCACCTAAATAAAGTGTTAAAAACATTTTATTTATTTAATAATTTGTGGTGGTGA
The DNA here is from genome assembly GCF_029633855.1 of Hoplias malabaricus. NCBI lineage: Eukaryota > Metazoa > Chordata > Actinopteri > Characiformes > Erythrinidae > Hoplias > Hoplias malabaricus. Next base: position 24,060,794 of record NC_089808.1, read on the forward strand.
AGGGTATATTATAAGCTTTTTGCCATTTCTGGCAAATGGAAAATTAGTATTGCTATATCTCAAACTCCATTCCTTGAGATTTGTTGACTTTACGCCAATTTCGATGGTTATTTCACTGAAATAAGCTTATTTTATACCTCAGTTTATTCTTTTTGTGGGGACTGTTAGCCTATGTGTTTTGAGGCGGTCTGGTCCTTTAAGAGGTTTCAGAGCATTTTGGAGGAAATAGGAAGTCTGTGTTATGAAGATTTTAGCACAAAGAATCCAAAACGAAAGCAATTCTTGAGAAATGGCGGGGATAAAAGGTGATTTGATCATTTGTTCCTCATTTTAGTCGTTTCTGTCCGAATAATGACCTGAGTTTTATGTTGACACGAAGCTAAGAGCTGTTTTTTGCCGAAAACAAATAGCTACGTATTTGAAGTCGAGGTTAACACTCCGAGGCGGTAGCCATGGAAACTGTTTATTTTTATGATTTTCGGGCGATATTTAATGCTGAATTTAAGCTAAATATACAGTCATGTTGTTTAATGTAGTCATATATGGAAGACGACTCTAGCTCAGTGCCGGTTTGACGAGGATTGTTATTTAGGATTCTTCGTTTTTTTAGACAGTGAAAGTCAGTTTGACTGAATCCGTTTGGACACTGACAGAGTCAGGATGTCTACGGAGTTTCAAGTTTTGTAGCTATGTTTTTAATGTGATACAAGAGTTTTTCCAGAAGTAACTTTTGGTGTTACTATTATTTGGTGGTCCTATAGGGGGCAGTAAAGTCAAAGTTTGCTTGAAACGTGATACCATTTATTTATTTACTTACTTACTTATTTATCACTACTATTTGTGCAAAATAAGAGTAAAGCTACAATTGAAATTAAATTAAAATGGTTGATGTTCTTTTGCAGCTCTGGTTGCTTTGTCCTTCAGCGGAGCCCTGGGACTGACTTTTCTGCTGTTGGGATGTGCACTCGAACAGTTTGGGTTTGTTTGTTTTGTTTTAATTGAGTTTGTTTTAATTTTAAAGACAATTCTGATATTTTTTACAGTGCTTTAAATTTTTTCTAAACCTGGTGCCTGTATGTATTTGTGTATGCAAATATAAAGCTATACAATATAAATGTTTAAAAAAAAAAAAGAAATGTTTAAAAGTGTTATTTTGATGGTAGCTGCCCTCTCCAGTTCATGTGTCTTGAATCCACAGGGGTCAGGCTGGTCATACCTTGTGTTTCTATCATCCAACAGTGTTTATTGGCCTCTCTTCGTCCTGATTTTCTACATTATGTCGCCACTGCCACACTTCCTAGCCACCAGGTGTGGCGATGACGGTGATTCCTCCACCAACGCTTGCAGGGAGCTTGCTCACTTTCTCACCACTGGCATCGTCATATCAGCCTTTGGTCTGCCCGTCATTCTGGCAAGGACCCAAGTGGTGAGAGGATATTTTTCATTTGTAATGGACGGAATGGAAATTTGGTGACTATCTTTAACTGTGATCTCAGGAGTGATTGAGCACCAAGCAACTAAAGGTTTATGTGGTGAAAAGCCATCGAATCCTCACAGCAATATTGCAGTACATAGTATAAAGCCAAGTATACAATTTATACACATAAAACAGCTATATTAAAGTTGGAATTTAATTTCAGTGTCCAAAGAAAACCATGCATCTCTAAAATACTAACTTTACAGGAGAAGCAAAAAACCTTAACCCACGTGTAAAAATATTTTATTCCAAGTATTTTTGGAGCATTTCTATTGGTCCATTCAACATAAAATTTTCACACAGTGTGAAGGACAGCTGCTGTGTTCAAATGATGTTGTAAACTAAACATCCACAAACATGCAGATACATGTTTTTTACTGGACAGTGATGATAGTCTGGATATTCACCAAACTATTCCTTACTTAACTGCCTTTAGCACCTGTAGAAAAGCTTGATGTACATTCAGATGATTCCTGAAATGACTCTCGTTGACAGATTCAGTGGGGAGCCTGTGGTCTTGTGATGGCTGGCAACGCCGTCATCTTCTTCACCATCCTCGGTTTCTTCCTGGTGTTTGGTGGCGGAGACGATTTCAGCTGGGAACAGTGGTAGAGACCTGGGGTCATGTTGCCAGATTGAGAGTAAAGACTCACGTCTGCTGTCTGCTGGTCTAGAGTTGCAGAGAGGGAGGGGGAGGGGGGTGTGCAACAGAGGAACACTAAGGCCAAACTTCACTAATCCCAATAATTTCTTACATTGGCAGGACCACTGAGGGGGAGGGCTAGGGTTCAGCAAACCTGGGGGAGTGTTTGGACATGGTCTAAGATGAGTGGCTGTACAGTAAGATCATAGAGAAAGAGCTTTAGCGGCCCCTGAGAATTTCACTGAACTGTGGACTCTCACTTTAAATGAATAGCCTTGTAATCCTGTCATGTCTGGCTCCCATTTCTAACTCTGTCTCCTTTTATACGTATAACAGAATTCAACATGTTTCCCCCAGCTTAGTGCAAACCACGAGGGATTATTACTCGTTATTTATAGATGTATATTATTTTACTAAAGATTCTTTAGTGAATACATTCTGCCATTAAGTTTTTTTTTGTAAATTCCAAAGATTTATTAATGGGGAAACTGAAAAAACACAAACCTAAATGTTAATTACTGACAGAAAGTGTAAAAGATTGTGTCATGATGAAGCTTCAGCCGTATATCAGCAGAAAGAGATCCTTAAAAAACCTCACTGCAGCCTTGACTGCGTGGGTCTGTTCTGCATCATGCTGTTTCTAAGCCTTAGAGCAACACTATGTAGTATTTTTCCCTTAAAATAACAGCTTAAAAATCACTGTGATGCTGCCCTTAGCTGTAACAGAGAGAATAGAGCCTATGTCATTGCTTCAGAAACTGTGCTGTTTAATTTCTGGAGGTGTATAGGAATTTCAGCTCTGTTCTGAAATGAAAGAGGAAATGGGTGATATGAGATGGTTTTGCGCCCTCCAGAAGTTACATAGTGCAGTTCCTGCAGTGCTAAACCCAAAGTCTCTATTCTCACCCTTACAGCTCAGTGGAGCATCACAGTGATTTTGAAGATGTACATTATAGCTTAGCAACACCTTAGCAACTGCCTAGTAACATTTTAGCAACCTTAGAAACCAACACCTATACCATAGCAACACCTTAGCAACCACCTAGCAACACCTTAGAAACCAGCACCTATGCCATAGCAACACTTTAGCATTTAAAACCTATATCATAGCAACCCCGTAGCAACCAACTAGCAACAGCACCGCAGGAAGTCGGAACAATTTAAGCTTCCTTGAAGCAATGTGCTTTTCTAATTTTACGTTAAAAATTTTCCTTAGTGTTGCTTTAATTGAACTCCAGGAGACTCCTCATTCAGAGGATCCAGCTTCCGGGAACCAAACTGAGTTTTGATGTGATAGGAGCCATTTTCATATTCATTTTTGTTATTATTAAAAATATCCATCCTGGGTCTGGATTTATGAATGTGGGATTGACACTGAGTTAACCCTATGATTTCCTTAGTCTAGGCCATTGGCACTGACTAAATAAGCACTGATGAAATGCAGAAGTAGCATTTAGCGGCAGGGAACCAAAGCAGTCCGTGAGCGCAAAAGGAAATTTTGAGGACTTTGGAACATGAGCAGAGTTAGCCAGACATTACCATGGCTATTACTGCTTTTTAGTGTAGTTTGTTTGTTAAATGACATCCTTTTATCCTCCCTCCCCTGTCCTTTCTACAGCTGCCCATGGTTATATCTCACGTTTATGCACTGTTTGTCACAGCGGAGCCAACAAACGAAGCCAAGAGAGATAGACTCATTCCAGTGTCCATGCTCCCGCCCCTCCTCTGTTCCCTTTCCTTTAACAGCTTTACTTGGTGGAAGTGTTTTATCAGCCAGACAGCAGCTGGTCCCTGCCAACATTTTACATACAACAATTTGATCCTTCCTCGCATCGTTTCGGGCCTTAACTTTCCTGAAACCCTGTTTACAGAAGCATTACCAAAGCACACCCCTTCCAAACCTTCCTCCTGCATTTATCCCAATGTTATGTTGATCAGGGAAATGTATCCAAACCCCTGTTAGGGCTGTGGACAAGCCACCGAGTTGTGCCTTCATTAATTGCTTGTTGGGTGTTGGTTTCAATTGGAGAATGCCCTTTTTCTACATAGTTTTACAAGCTGCAGTTGACTTTACTTCTTCTACACTCATGATTCATTTTATCTGACACATACTGAATGAACTGACACCACTCTGTAAAAAAAAAAGACACTTTCCGTGGGAAAAGTATGTGTACAATGCCTATGCAACTCAGAATACCCATATATTTTTGTAGCTATGATGTCATCTTGGTCCTGTCTGGCTCGTTCTGTTAGGATTTCACACTTTTCACATGTACTGCTGGTGGTTATTGGGATTTTCAGACAGATGAAGCTGACAGTTTATAATCCGCTGTGTAATTATTTCTTTACTAATTTCCCAGCTATTCCATGTCTCATTTTCTTATTAACTACACAGCTTCATATTTCTATTATTAAAGGCCTTGACAAACTCCCTTCATTTAATGGTGTAAATACAATTATGAAGTAATAAAGCACTTGTATTTAAATGAGAGTCTCTGTCTCTAGCTTTGTCTAACTGATGCACTACACAGCAGTCAGTCACCTCCTTTTTCAGGACCCTCACAGAGCTAGTGTGATGTGATGGTTGATCATTCTCAGTGCTGCAGTGACACTGACATGGTGGTGGTGTGTTAGTGTGTGTTGTGCTTGTGTGAGTGGATCAGACACAGCGGTGCTGCTGGAGTTTTTAAACCCCTCAGTGTCTGGACTGAGAATAGCCTACCAACAGAAAACATCCAGCCGACAGCCTCCTGTGTCACTGATGAAGGACTAGAGGACGAGCGACACACACTGCAGTGACAGATGAGCTACTGTCTCTGACTTTACATCTACAAGTTGTGATAACAGAGTGGACAGTGTTTAAAACCTCCACTGTGTATGTTCAGCTTGTAAAATCTATGGAAATACATGAAGCTAAATGGGATAATCTGGAGCGGCTGTACATGAACTTAAGGTCATCATTTTCAGTGCTAAGTGCTAATTGAAGAGTATAAGGCCCCCAGTTTTGGGCTGGGGAGCAGTGGATCCACGTTCTCTGGAGTAATGAAGCTCCATCCAAGTCAGAGGCTCTGTGCCCATCTTGTCTCTGCACTTGTGTGTGTGTGTTTGTGCTGCTCATGATAGATGATGGCTATTCAGAGCTAAAATAGTGGAACGAAACTCAAAACTCCTCTGCCACCCACTGAGAGATTCTGCTGCTATGTGCCATCCTCCAGCACTTACACACAAACACACACACACTCCTGAGAGAAGCAGAAGTAGAGATGTCTGCCATAAAAGGCACAACAGATTTACCTTGGTTTATAGAATACTCTCCTTGGCCAATTTGTCAGAAAAACCACTTTTCTGTTGATGCACTATTTGTGTTAGCCATCCTCTAGCCTCTACTCTTCTGGGAAAAATTTATCTAGATGCTAGAACATTGCTGTGAGGATTTGATGGCAACCATGAGACCATTAGGAAGGTACAGAAGTCCTGGATCATGAATCATATCTATGACGCTGCAACTCATTGCTGAATGGGCTTTATAACCCTCTAGCTAGCACCTAGCATTGAGTATGGTCATATTAATAATTTAGCAGTGATGCTAATATGTAACAAAACCTCTCTCTCTCTCTCACACACACACACACATATTAGTGTCAAATACAAACCCCAATCTTTAATTGTAAACACATATGTTGGATCCCATAAAGTGGACAGTGAGTGGCCGCAGTAGATAGGGGTTTGTAATGAAGTGGACAGCGAGTGGATCTCTTCATTAGGAGTCTTATTAATACGTATTAATGAAGCAGTCACGACACTGTTGTGCCTGATGTAACCCTGAAGGCTGTACACTAAATGTTGGAACATTGCTGTGAGAATTTGATGGTAGTCAAGGGTACCTACTCGCTTCTGCTCACTTGGTATCCAGCATCGATTGAAAACCCCATCTCTAATGGAAACTGCAGGCTTTGGAAACCACAACAACGGCGGCGGTAACGTTAAGCGTTGTTTACTCATGGTGTATTGGAGTGTTGTTGTTTGGGATTGAACACAGCTCCGTCATCAGTTCAGACAGATCAGTAGAGTTTGTTCCTTCCTTGTTGCAGCATCCAGCTCTCGCTGGATTTTTTTCGTTGGCCACCGATCCAAGGAGCGTTTGAACCTCTTCAAAAGACGGTTGGCATAATTTTACGAGATTTCACAGCTACCTGGTTTGTTAGGGACGTCTGCAATGCATCGGCTTGCTCTGAACCACGAGAGAACCGTAACTAAACAAGAACCCGCTTCCAGAACCAGGACCAGATTTACCTGATGGAAAAGCAAAAAACAGAGCAGAGTTGTATCTGAGAGTGGTAATGAAGGTGCCACGTTGGCCGGTGTGTTCCTTTTGCAATGGGATGTTGAAGAGGACAACAACAACACCCTCAAATCACAAAGTACTGGAACCTGGAATCTCAGCAGCTGGACACACCTCTGCATCCTAAAGCTGTGCCCACATCTAGGAACAGTTTTCACAGCAGCGTTCATCTGTGCTGCCTTTCTAAGCCACATCATTTGAGCGTTTGAATTTAATGCAGCGCGTGTTTGATCCAATGTGTTTTTATTTCAGCTGCCTGTGGCGCCACATCAAAGTACAAACACATCTGAAGTTTGGAATTGATGTCTGTGTGTGTGTATGTTGGAAAGGCAGAGTGATGCTGGAAATGAAAGCACACAGTAGAGAGTCCACAGGCAGACTGTCTGTACAGAGGCTTTCTCTTACCTGCTCTTCCCCTCTTCCCCATCTCTTAAACAAACGAGTGTCCAGCAGACAGCCAGCAGTGTTGCCCAGTAATGATCTCCCCACCAGGGGGCTGCTCTATTTTAAGCCAACTCGAACAAAATTGATGTGTCTTTTAAAGGAGAGGTGGATCCCAGGCCTGGAAAAGATGCTCCTAGTCTCTGCTAATTGGAGACTTGCAGTCGATTTGCAGACTCTACTGCAGTATTCAAGAAGGAGGTCAGATTTAACACAATCCATCTGCATAAGGAAGAGGAAAATAAAATAGAATATAATCCTTCCATCCTTCAACTTTGAAAAGACATTTTAAAAGGCTGGGTCTGAAAGGGTGTGGAGCGAGAATCCCTTACTGAAAAAAAAAGCACAAAAAGAAAGTCTGCAAATTAAACTGTTCTTAGAACAATTGAGTGACCTCCACACAATCCAGTATATATTTATAATTGTTATTACTTATGAATCATACATTTACTAAACTTTGGCAGCATGGTGGTACTGCTGCAGGTGGTGGCGAGGTGAGGGTCTGAGTGACTGGGCAAGTGTGTGATTCACCTGTGATGGACTGGTACCCTGTTCAAGGTGTGTTCCTACATTGTACCCAATGTTTCTGGGTAGGCTGTGAATCCACCATGACACTGATCAGGATAATCATTTACAGATGAATAAATGAAGGAAGGAATTTTTCATTCATTCATTCATTGTCTGTAACCATTTATCCAGTTCAGGGGTGTGGTGAGTCCATAGCTTATCGGAAATCAATGGGGACAAGGAGGGTACGCACACTGGAGGGGGCGCCAGTGCTTAACAGGGTGACACACACTCACACCTAGGGACAGTTTTGAGTCACCAACCCACCTACCAACATGTGTTTTTGGACCAGGTGAGGAAACCGGAGCACCCAGAGGAAACACACGCAGACACTAGGAGAACACAGACAAAATTATAAGCATAGAAATAATTTTGGCTTTTCTTTCTATTCAATTTCACATTTGATAACAACTATAAACACAGATAATTGTTTCCAGCTTTAATGCCTTGTGAAAGAAACAGTGAAATGTGTCCTCACTGTTATGTATCAAGATGAGCAGATCTATTTGAAGCCAGTCCTAGAATTTTAAAAAGCATAGACAAGTGGACTCCCTCTTTAGAAGACCCTGCTGTGGTAGTTTATAACTCTTGATTCAGTTTGGGGAATGTGGCGAATGTATAATTCATGGTTGGTGTTGAGATGGCGGCGGCTGAAGAGTCCACTGATAAATATATTGGACTCGTTCCCAGCATAGGATAAAGGATGGCGGAGTGAGTGTGTAAGAGTCAGACAAAGTTGAGGGTTAGAGGGAAGGACCCTCTAGTGACCATGGATGTCTCCACCAGGATGACCGTTGCCTGGAAACAGACTTCCTGTCCTCTTTTTTCCTGTGTTTTCTTCTTCATTTTTGATAGGTACTCTGGCCTTGAACATGGGCCACAGAGACACGAGACATGATGCTATTGCTCTGTTTGATTGGTTCACTGGTGGCTACAGAAGGAGACGCTTATGAGAGGCTTTCTTTGAGCTGTTTTCACTTATGAACTCCAGAAAACATCTCTCTCCTTTATCTCCTAAGGAATTTTAGGAAAATCACATTGATGTCTCCTGAGCCATTACACCATTACAGAGCAACCTATGAGGAAGAAAAATGTCCTCTTGGCATGTAATGTGCAGCTTGAGATTTCCGTGTCAGACGTGTTCTCAAGAGCTAGAAATGTTCTGCATGCTTTAGGCATGGTTTGGCGCCTGTGAGGCACAACATGATTCTCTTTCTGTATTACTGTGCATGTGTGAAAAGGGTTTTGCATTGACACAAGCCTCATACAAGTCCAAAGAGCCCGAATAAAGACGAGACAAAGTACAGAACAACTTGGTTCTTCTTAGCATTTTTCCTAAGGAACCAATACCAGCTTAGGATTAACTAATTACACGAATATTTCATGAAAAGACTTTATCTCATCTCATAATCAGGAGAAGGGGTTAGATCTAGACATTATAAGAAACTATGTCATAACTATGAGATGTGAAGCCGTAACTGAAACACTGGGTTAGAGATTGAAATATATCAGCATTATGAGAACGCATGTCATACACATGAAATACTAAGTCAAAAAGAGTAAACTGTCTTACTGTTATGTTGTAGCACTGATAGAAGAGTCAAAGAAACGAGAGAGAGAGAGAGAGAGATGGAGAGGAGAAAGAGGAGGAGAAGAGGGCTGGTCTCTTCTCTTCCAATGGGTTAGAAGAAGAGGAATACTCTCATTCCTTTCATCCATCGTTGCTCAAGCTACAACCAAGTCTCTTCATCTGTATCGTCTCTCCTTCTTCTTCCAAGGATAACAACACAAGGTAGGCAGCTCGTCTTCTATGAGGTAAATGAAATGTGTCCCGAAACAGCTCGAAACAAAGCGTTGTCATTGTCCTGACGAGGTTCACAGCGTCCTCTCAGAAGCTCCGTGAAACCGAGACCGTCATTCATTAAGTGGGGCTCGGTTTTCAACTTTTGGGTTTTGTTTTGGGTTCTGAAATGTCCAAATGTACCCCACGTTTCGTGTTTACAGTGCGGTTGCAGCATTTCATGGGGAGTCTACGGCTCGGAGTGTGCTAACCTTTGTATCGACAGTGAATTAACATCGGCAATAAAAGTTGAACATTGTCGTATAAACGGAGACTCCTGCTGCCAAGAGTTCGACAAAAGCAGAAATAAAGTCCCAACAAAGCTCATATCTGGACTATAGCCGCCATGTAGTCTACTGCAAAAGCGAAGGCACCGCAGAGGGTTAGCCAAACTGCAGGACCGCTTTGTGTGTAAAAACTGCAGTTTTTGTGTTAAGGTGTGCTCCATTAACCTTTATCTCAATTAGCAAGTCACCACAGATGTAGCACAGATGAGGTAAAACCAACACAGAAACAAGTTATCCAAATAGCTTAAATAGCTTCTAGCGAACAGAAGCGATTCGATTTATCGCGATGTTTGGCGACTTTCAAACTGTTGCTAGGATACGGCACCACACGATTTCTCTCAGTAGTAAACAAACTGAAAACAATCAGATGCAATGTGTAGAAACTACTTATTAATACGTGGAAAAGAGTCCATCAATAAGTAATTCATGGGAACGAGATAAAATGTGTGGGCTTGTTCCCATAAATCACCCGTCTTGTAAAGTCATTCCCATGCATTTAACTGTTTCCACACAATAGTAAATTATTCTCACACCTTAAGATGTTACATACATTAAGTGATCTGCAAACCTGTATATATTTTAAAGGGATTTTGGATGTGTGAAAAGAAATCACAATATTTACATATTATTTTCTCAATAGCCAAGGGATTATGATTTTTAGCCTTATATTTCTGCCTTCAGAATATCTACTTGAAACTTGGGACGTTGGGTTAAAAAGATAAAAATCTATTTTGAGGGAACAATTTGTGTCCCGTTTTCCTCATTTATTAGGTATTTTTTCCCCACTATTGGGGAACTATTTGCAAGTCATTCTCTCATTCTTTAAATTAACTTCATGTGTGTGTGTGTGTGTGTGTGTATGTGTGCATCTACAAGAAAATGACTTAAAATAAACTTTAATAAAATAACTTTAAATAAAATTAGAAAAAAATAAACTGCAGTTGCAACAGATTTAAAAATATGAACACTGGACCACACATCATTTTAAGTTTCTCTTTGTCATAGAACACTGAAAAGGGAAGGAACACATAGCATGCTTCTCACGCATCTGTGAGCTGCCTTTGCATTTAGGAAAAGTGAGAACAGAAAGTTTCATCTCATTCAAGAACTGAAACATTTACAGGGTTTTTGGATAAAGCATGAACGTGTGAATGTCAGCTTTTAGAGACAAATTTCCCAAAATCAAAAAACCCTGCCAAAACATTATACCTGATGTGACAGATTTAGGCAGTTTGCATTCTCCTGTTTAACTGTTTCGTGCAAAAAGCCACTAATGTAAGAGATAACAGTTAGAGTATATACTAGAATATTTTTGTTTGTTGGAGCTGCTAATAAATATGTGATTACTGAAACTGATATTGTTTTTAGTTAGATTATCCTGTTTAAGGAGTAGCAAGAGGATATGTAGTGAGTGGCCTGCTGGACAGAGGCACAGCCAGGGCCATAGCTCACGTGTCTGGGACAGTGTTTTTAAATTGAATTTGGGAATTTCTTGCTTCCCAGGAAAAATCGATATTTCCAATAAATGGCACCACCCAAAGTCTAATAGACTGAATGAAATAGATCTTACACCATCGTCTGATGTGTCAATAACTCATTCTCTCTCTCTCTCTTTCTCTCTCTCTCTCTCTCTGTCTACCTCATACAGTGCCTTATAGTGTTGTATGCAGAAAAGCTGAAAAGTATCATTAGTTTAAAAAAGAACATTAAGACATTTGCATTAAGCTCTGTTATCTAATAATTAATATTCATAATAATATTGTAATAATCACATATTAATATGTTCACTCCATGGTTAAAAAATGACATATTTTGTTGATGTTAACCTTAGTACACACTTTCCACAGAGCATGTATGCGTAAAACACAATTTAAGACACAATGATGCTTACTTTTTTTTAGCTTATTTTATATTTTATGTTATTTAATATGTTAAACTAACCTTATCAATAGAGAATTTGAATATTGATTCACTGTAGTAGATGTTTCACTCATAAAATCAATATAACATGTAAATTGAGCTGGGTTTTGAGTGTATTCACAAGAATCCCTGCTGCATGTACCATGTGGAAGCACAGAAACACAGGATACCTGCATAAGTGAATAGTTGCTGCAGAGAGCATAGTTGTGTACACCACACCAATTCAAGAAAACCTGCTGCTCAGATGCCCTTGTGGCCGGAACAGGTTTCTAATATTGATGGAAATATTTTTCACTTTTATCAAACGGGTGCTGTGATTTTTACATGAACGGGAATCTGAAGCAGTTATGGGCCTTATTACAGTAGTCAGTTGAGTCTTGCTCGTCATAATGTTCCATACTGTGGGTCGCGAAATTGGATTGTTACAAATACAAATCAATGGCAACTAAAACTAAGTAAAACACAGCCTAATTACACAAACAGAGATTTTTCTGACCCACAGGGGCCAGATGGCCCAGTTAATAATTAGCTTTGCAGCGTGTCAATATGCAATCCACATGTACAGCTATGTACAATCGTTACATGATGCAGTACATGGCTTGACATGGTATTGACCAGATTTTGGTCATCAAGACACGCATGTGGAAACTGTGTCGAGGTTGTGCTATGCTCTCATTCAAAAGTCGATGACCACTAAAACACAGTACTGTGCAATATTTAGAGATCGTCCTTTGTGTATTTAATTTCCGTTCAACATAATATACTAAATACCCTGCACATAAAGAAGACCCCAAGATTAAATAACAGAATAGATGGAATCCATCACAACCATGCAAGACTATTTAGAGGACAACTCAGTGCCATGGGTCTAAAAAGATGTGAGGCTATCAAGAAGCCCACACTAAGGAAAAGGAAATAGACACAAAAGAAGAAAACAAACTAAGAAGCTCCTGGTGTTTTTGAATAATGCACTGCTTTATTGTGGTTGTGACATGCTCTATCAGAGTTTTGCTTCTAATTCTGAGGATTTTATTTTTAATATTTATGGATCTATATTTTAATGCAATTAAATGGCTAATTAAGTCAACCATGGGTTGGCATGACATTAGGCAATTTATTAGAATTTTATTTTATTTTATATGTTTTTTTTTCTACACAATGTCATGAATATTTTATTGTTATTTATTTATTGGTGTAATGTATTTTGTTTTAACATTACTGTTTATTTCTACCTGTTTTTTCTTTGTGCAGTGTCACTGGGTGCATTAAAAGGTGCTTGAACTAAATGTATTATTTTTAGGTCCATAACAAATAGATATATGAAAAAAATGAAGAAAGTGAATATTTGTATTCATGTGTTTTTATTATAACCCTGGCATTAATGGTGTTGCAGTTTCTCTAACACCAGTCAAGCAAAATTTCCCTAAGGCTGAGCTACTCAAGCTGCACTAATTAGCTCTAACGGGACTCTGGACAAAAGCAGAGGCCATTTTGATGGTTTTCCAGAAGTAAAACTGGAAACACAGATAAAGTTCATTAAGCTTCGGTAAAGGCAGCTCATTAACTGACTCAGCGGGACTAGATTTGGTCTCGGGCCCAGTGGATTATATCTTCTTCACAGTTACAGGGGTTTTAAACTCTCAGCACAGTGTCTTCATCTGTTCCTTTTGCCATAAAAGTTTCCTGACTGGGCTCATAAATATGTCTGTGTCATTGAAGCTCTACTGGTCTGCTCATACTAATACAGATTCAGCCCTCAGACCCTGAGGAACTCTGAAACCTGGAGGAACAAGGCAGCCTTGCCCTTAAGCATGGGAGTGAGTGCCTTGCACCCTGTGGGACTCCAAAGCTCACTGCCCAGTATGTAGAGTTGCTCATTGGTCCACGATGCTCAGCAAACACCTAATGTGTTATTCTTAGTCACATTTCTACATGGAGAATTGTTATAAGCCTGGTCAGTTTGGTCAGACATGTTTAGGCTAGTACTTGCTGTGTCCACCCTTGATCTTTGGAAACCATCTGCTTCAGTTCTGTTGTTAAGACAAATGTTTTCCCTGGGTATTGATTAGAATATTTTTATAACCAAAATACCCAGAAATATTGTAATATTATTTTAGGGCCATATCGCCCACTCCTAGTAAACAGAAATCCAAAATAAAATCTAGCAGCTGAACCTGAAAATAAACAAATAACTTTGAATACAATCAGTGATTCGTAAACATGCAAACGTTTAGTGCAATTCAAAATAAAATGTAGCAGTATTACATAGTGTTCCTTTAATGTTAACTTTATTAAAAGGACTCAAGAACTTCAGTTTGACCTGAATCCCTGGAGTAAGGTGAAGATATTCCTCTTGACAATTCCCAGCTGTACAAGTAAGTTAATGAAAAGACAAAAAAGTCTAAACAATATATCTGTCCCGCTGATCATGTTGAAGCCTGCCAGTTGTTTATGAGCGGTGTTTCACACCGGACTTGTCTTATTAACCAACAGTCCTCTACGAGCTGAGAGAGAAGCTTTTTAGCCGTTAGTAAAATGGTAAACCACACTGAGTAGTGACCCAAATCTGCTACTTAATGGCCCCTTTTAAGTCTTCACATGTCAGTCAGTAAAGAGTGACGCCATACATATTGTGTTGCTATAGTTACAGCCCTGAAGGCTGACCCCGGGTGTTGTTCAGGAAGCAGACGGCATTTTACAACTTTCAATGGAATCTTGAATGTATTCGGTTGGTTCTGCATCTCCATGGATAAAGGATCTGAAGCTGGTTTGATGGAATGATGTGCAGGCGAGCAGCATCTTTGTTTGATTTGCAGAGATTCTCCTTTTGTGTCTATTTCCTTTTTTCCCACTAAAGATTCTTCACAGCTCCATGCCCATGTAGACCCACAGGGTTGAGTTATTCAGAGCTGAAGTAAGAGTGGAGCTTGATTTTTTCTTTAAGATATAAGCTTTAAATGAACACTATGTAAGATATTCACTTTGGGGAGGGGGTGTGGTTTCCTGCCCTCCACCCAAATGTTACATAGTGCAGTTTCTGCAGTGCTGAGCCCAGTGTAGCAACAACAGAGGCTCTGCTCTCCTATTACAGCACAATGGAGCATCACAATGGTATCGAAATTATAATTTTAAGGTAAAAATAATACCTAGTTTTTCTTTAAGTGCTGGTTATCTGACGAGGACAGTTTTGGTTTGCGACCTGGCTTTGCGTAGTTGTCAGGAGTCACATTTTGCTATAGTTACAGCTCACCAATGGCCTTTTAAGTGCAAATGAATGAAGGGGTCTTTGGCAATGATTTTGATCGTTACCTGGGTGTGAACAGTTGATTTTAAGGGCCGAATGGTTGTGTGATAAGGAGGATGTTCAGATCAGACAGACAGTTAGTTCCCTGCTGAGCCTCGTCACCAGAGATCATTTCACATCTGAAGGGATTCATCCGGATAAACACCTTACTCACTTTATGAAGGAAGATAGAAGGCAGGCTCTACGTGTCAAAGCCAGATGTGCTTTAAGTCAGTGCTTCCCTGATGTTTCCTCCCACAGTCCAAAAACACATGTTGGTAGGTGGATTGGAGACTCAAAAGTCTCTATAGATGGAGTTTGTGTGTGATTGTGTGTGTCACCCTGCAAAGAACTGGCGCCCTCTCCAGGCTGTGCTCCTGCCTTGTGCCCAGTGATTCCAGGTAGGCCCCAGACACATCGTGATTCTGAACTGGATAAGCGCTTACAGACATTGAATGAGTGGGCAATAATTACTGGTATTTAGTAATTAATTTATAATATATATTTTTTCAATTGGGTAGAGATATGACGATGTGGCTGGCCTTGGCATAGTATCAGTGTGTTCAAGGCAAGCTCTTGAGATGGCAGAAGCATGCACTGGAGTGTGTGTTCAGAAAAGGTCAGGACCTCATTAAAATAAGGCTGGGCTGTCAGAGGGTCTGTAATGAAGCCCAAAGGTGATCTGGTATTTTATGAAATTGCACCCCACACTCTTGACACCAGACCTTCTCGACTTGTGAGATTTCCTGGTCATCTCGACCGAGACAAAAGTCCCTCTCAAACTCTTCATACTGCTGGAATTGCTTTTTCACTCTCCTCCGAGGCAGACTTCTCTTGCAAAGTGTGCTACCAGCACAACAGCAGGAGTCAGAACGGAAATAATGCACAACGGGACAGTCTTATATCATCCAGGCGTGGCCGAGCGTGAAACCCGAGTCAGTCGCATGTTTCACGAGGTCAGACCTACACACAAAGTTTCAATCCTGTTGCTTGCTTTTTTGTTTTTTGACAATGTGTGTAGTTTTATCAAAAATTTTCATGACTGCTTCAGGAAGGATGTAACATCAGCACCATCCTCCAGATCAGACCAGAGAGCATGAGGAGTTAAAACAACCCCACCGTATCTGAGCCTAATTATTTTGACTGCCGTTCTCACTGCAGGTTTGTTGTGAGTTCTGTTGACGCTCCTCCTTCACTTGAGGGTGGAATTAGTTGTTATTGGCTGAGAGGCCTGTACATCACAATCCTGTCTTTTTGGAGCAATCCTTTTACATACTGAGCTTTCCAACAAACCCCCACTCTGCCTCTGTTCAAGAAGACCTGCCAGACTAATGCCGCTTACGGCTGAAATAAGTGAAATTGAAAATGGTTTGGCTCTTAATTGACCCCTTAACAGCGTTCCAGTTTTACACAAACAGTGAGCTTGACTTTGCTGCCCATGGCTGAGAGACGCTGGCGACTCTGGGAAGGTGCAAATTCACCTGATAAAAAGAGAAAAAAAAGCTGCAGAAAGAAGGGAAAGTAAATGGCCTCATCAGTGTTTGGCTCAAGGGGCCAGCAATCAGTTTTCACACGGCTGGTGGAATTGGAGTGCGCAGTTCTCCAATGGCAATAGACAATTTTTCTCTAATGAGAGCCCTGTAATAAATTGTTTTTGGCTGTAAAGGCGCCAGAATAAATTGCATCAGTGTCTGAATCACAGGATATTAAACTCAACCCTTAGCCTCCGTGCTCTGCTTGAAAAGGCTATTGTGGGTTATTGTAAAATTATGACGGTTTTTATTTTGTGTGTTTGGTACAAGACCACAGATCGTTAACGAATCATTAACATTTATAGCTTTTAGCATCTCGAAATTCTTTACAAAATTAAAAAAATGGGCTCAGCACTGCAGAAACTGCACTATGTAATTTCTGGAGGACGGTAGGGAACCACGCCCCTCGCCCTTCATTTCAGGACAGTGCTGTAAAAATGAATTACACTCTGCCACTGTAGGGAGAGCTTAGAAGCAGAAATAGCAAGCCTTACTTATTTTTAGTGTGTTCATACAGTTTTACCCCAATTATTCCATAATCATTTCCAACCATTAACCAGGAGAATAAAGAACACAACAAATGCCTGTAGTCATTTAGTGTTTGTGTTAATAGCCGTGTCCAGTTGGAGCGTGAAATTGTCCACAGCATGTGACAGACCTCCAGCAGTTACAGCATGGTGTGTTTGGACAGACCATTGGACACTATTTTAGACACTTAAAGAAGCATACACTGGACTTCCCCAGGGCTCCACAGCTGTGTTAGGGTCCACGTGCCTCTTCTTTGCTGTACGCTGAGCTTCAGAACCACCCGCCACCCCCACCTCCAAAAAAAAACCCCCAAAAAAACGACAGCTGGTCTAGACACATTCAATAAAAGTCTGGATTATCTGTGGCTTTTTTGGCAAAGGTCAGCTTGACCTTTCCACAGAGGACAGATCCCTGACTGGAGGGCCACTTTGTACCCCTCTTTAACACAAATATAGTCAGGAGAGTCTCAGTGCTGTCCCCTGTCTTTAATCTTTTAGTCTTTGTAGGGGTGAACCTACAGTCCTCATCAAAAAGCCTTAGCTTCTCCATTTTTCACATCACTGCTTTGTGTGAAAAGAAATAGTGTGGTGTTTTTAAATTATTTCTGAAGCTCCTGAAAGACTGATTGTGCTGATGACTGTGTTCTTCTGTCCTCTAGGTACGGAGAGCCTCATCTTTATTCGGGACACTTTCTCTTAGAGTTAGAGAGAGAGAGAGAGACAGAGAGAGAGAGGCTGTGCCAGAGGATGAGGAAGAGCCACAGTGTGCTGACAGTGACGCCAAAAGACGTGAGTTTGACTGACACTGAATAGTCACATCACAGTTTCAGCCGCTGGCACCCGAGCCAACTCTGGATCAGACTATGTGCAGGAAAAGGGTAGGATGAAGCACTGGCCTTTAGACCCACTGCAGTTCAGTCTTTAGTTTAATCGTTTAATTAATCATTTAATCTGAAAAGTTTAAGCAAGTTTTCCTTGGTGTGCGTCATTTAAAGTAAAACTGTCACTAAAGCTGGGACATATAATAGCTGGAAATATAATAAATGTACTGTTTTATTAGGGCTTTCGTGGTGAAAGAATTGTTCATGCGGTATTCTGATTCTAGCTACACTCCTAACTTTGTTTTAAAGTTGCTCCATGACCCTGTGCTGCTGGAGGCAGTTGGGCTTTGATAGCTAGATGAAACTCATGTCACTTTTCCATCACATGGGTCTGGCTCTAAAAGACTCAACTCGACATGGCTCGGCACGCTTAAAGCTTGTTGCTTTTCCACTGGCAGGGTCCCCCACGAAATGGAGCCAGTGACGCCACAAAATCTAATCTCTGACAAAAAAACGCTGGCTTTGAGAACCACAAAAATGATGGTGGTGAAGCTAGGCGCTAGTTGAACTAAACACATCTCCGCCCCCAGTTCTCACAAATCAGTTTTCCTCGTTGCATGCTTGGCATTCGCTGGAATTTTTTGTCGGCCACTGGCCCAAGGAGCATATAAAAATGCAAAATGATAAACCTTCAAAACACCGCGAGGTAAAGTTACGAATCCAATATAAATAAATATGAAACCTGCTAGAGATTTAACAAGCTGTGGTTTATTCTGGATGTGAATGAGCTCTGCATTTCCTGGTGATTGACATGGCTCAGCGCTCTGCAGTGTTCACACCTCACCTATTCGGCTCGGTTGGAACCCGAAGTGAGCTGGGACTGAAAACCAGTCTGGTTCCAGGGACCAGGACCAGTTTGGCCAGTGGAAAAGCATAAGAGCCGTGCCAAATTGAGTAGAGTCGTGTAGGCTCCAAAAGGGGAAAAGCGCCATCAAATTCACACTACCCCGTTTCACAGCGACCTTCCTGGCACAGATTTTGGACATTACCTGGTCTAAATTGCTTGGCTCTCCCTTTTTATTTAGTTGAAAGCAGAAATGCTCCCAAACTTACATTTGGTTTTGTAACTTTGCTGCCATTATGTTCATTTTATAAAGCGAAGACTGACACTCAGTAGCAGTTCAGGTGAAATTTCCATCCATCCATCCATTATCTGTAACTGCTTATCCAATTTAGGGTCGCGGGGGGTCCAGAGCCTACCTGGAATCATCGGGCGCAAGGCGGGAATACACCCTGGATGGGACGCCAGTCCTTCACAGGGCAACACAGACACACACACCAGGTGAAATTTATTTTATTAATTATTTTAACGCGAATATTTAAAAAAAAAAACAACCACTAAAATGTAAAACAAGAAAGATTTTGCAAAAAAAAAAAAACAACAGTATTCCTAAACTTCGGTTATTGTGACAGCCTTATGTTTTATGTATACACTATTTATTTGTAGAATTAATTGTGAAGAGTCATCAGTTAAAGAACAATTGGGCTTAACAATTTTTCTTAATAATCATTTTAGTTCCATATAATAATTCCATAAATTAATTAATCCATAAAATAATTTTGCTTCTGTATAATTTCAACTGCAATAACCAAGCACCTGTAAAATACTGAAATATTTAATTATGGAAAACAAATTATATTAAACAAATAACTTGAAAGAAGTAGCAATAATGAAGAAAACAGGCAGGTGCTGCTGAGTCATACACTCTTAGTAATCTTAGGCTGGTTGTATAATAAATATATAAAAACTGTTCTATTCTAAAGACTCATTTCACACCTTGCACACAAACACACACACACAGACTGAAGCAGTTTGTCCTCTGTTCTCTGTTTCTGGAGAGGTGAGGGTTTGTTCTGCTGTACCATACGTCTCTCTCTTTTACAGCGCCATAGAAGGATAAAAAACAGAGAAGCAGGTCAGTGCTTGTGTGTGTGTGTGTGTGTGTGTGAGTGTTGAGGACAGTAGTGAGTCAGAGTGTATGAACAGACTGCCAGGCCGCGGGAGAGCGGACGCCACGTCCATCTGCTTCTCTCTGCTGTAGCACTGACTGCGGTTCATGCTCCCCAGGGGTCGTTAGGGGTCTTTCGAGGGTGTCTAGGGGGGTTGTAGGGTCTTTGGGGGCCTCTAGGGGTGGGAGCTCCTTTGGGGATTTATCAGTTAGCTGAGACTCTTCATAGAAAGCTGGTGTCTGGCCAAAAATAAATGTTCACAGTGGACTGTTACTGGAGTCAACTGGGCAAGATCTCCTGATTAACACCACTCATTTTGGAAGAAATGTTAGTTGAGCAAGTCTCCATAAACTTTTGGCCACTTTGGAGGAGCGTGTGACCGGATTCTCACGTCCCGTCTGATGTAAACTTTCCTTGGACTGTGTCAATCCGAAGTGTGAGCGCTTTCCAGTGCATCACTCTGACACGGCTACTCGCTCAACCTTCAATCAAGGCTCGTTACAAAAAGAGGGGGACAAAGTGGTTGCCGTGGTAACCAGACACGCTTTTGATTGGTCGAGGCCTGACACTGACGTCTTCTGAGTTGCCGTCCAGGACCATGACGTCCATAACAAGATGTTGTTCTGTGAAAATGGTTATTGTTTGTTCCACTGCTTGCTGCTCTTGTTTTTGGAAACCAGGGCGTTGTTTTTTTCTTCTTCTGAAAAGACACCCCCCTTTAGTCCTGGGGTCTTTTCAGGAGTCTTCATCAGCCGTAGCAACCGTTCAAGGAGTGCAGCTTTATCTCCAACGGCATTTATTTAGACTGTCTTTATCGCTGCCAATTTATCAGAAACCCCCCTCCCTCCCACACACAGGCTAACACTGATTTCAAACTGCTGCTAACACATCAGCATCGGAGCTCAACACGCTAGGAGGAGAACACTGACTGCCCAGTTCAGTCTCCAGGTATTTTAAACTCCAGTAACGTGAGTGTCCAATGTAGTTATTTCGTTTTAACTGAACTTGGCCTTTAGTGTGAGATTGTGTTAACAGTTATATACTGTGTCATTGGAGCGCAACACACTTGGAGGAAAACACTAGCTGCTCAGTTCTGTCTGAAATTAAAGCTCATGTTAATGAAGCTCAACACACTTAGAGGAGAGCTCTAACAATCTGCAAATGATTGGGTCAATATTCAGAACCAAGGAAAACTGTTGTTTGGTGAATCAGAGTCCTGGTTGGGAGTTGGACTGGATCTGGTCTGGATTTAGTCTGGATCTGGTCTGGAGTTGGTCTGGATTTTGCACCTTGTTAAAATGCACATCTGTTTTGTCAAATCCCACTTGTGTGAATAGGCCTTAAAGCAGTTGAGTGGACAGTGAGGGTCCAGTGTTTACTTTCATCAACCGATAAACCACACATTGAAGAGTGTGGGGATCGGTCTATTTTAATACTGTCCAGAAACACAGAGCTGTCAGGACGAATTAATGTTTATAAGAGCTTAAAGTCAACAGACCTGTGGAGAGAGCAGTGTGTGTGTCTGTGTGTGTGTGTGTGTGGTGTCATTGCTGGAGATGAAATAGAGCAGTGGTCAATCTCTGACCACACAACACTGAATCTTATCTTCTCAAAGACTCTCATTCTCTTTCTTTTTTCCTCCCTTTTCCCCTTTATTCCCTCTATCTTTCAGTTTACCTCTGTCTCTTCATCCACCACTTCCTTTCTCTCTGTTTTATCTCTTTCCTTTTTGTCTCTCGCCTTGTAACCAAAAGTAGTTTATCTTTCTCCTCTTACTCCTGTTCCTCTTTGGCACCCTGCCATCTATTGCTCTCTCTCCCTCTTTCTCTCTTGCTCTCTGTCTCTCTCTCTATCAGTAAAAGTATAGATGGTTTGTTATTTATCTCTGACCTCTTCTGTTCCTCTTACAGAATTGCACCATGTATTTTGCACTCTCTCTCTCTCTCTCTCTCTCTCTCTCTCTCTCTCTCTCTCTCTCTCTCTCTCTCTCTATCTTTCACCCTAAGTGTTTGAGGAATTTCCTTGTAGCACCCACCCTCTATATTCTGGGTAATTTTGACAGGGCAATAACCACAGTTCTTGGTAATGTATGCGAGGGGTAGCGTCGCATTTAAAGTGGAGTGTTATTTACGCGTCGCAGGAAAAGCTGCAGCTCATTAAACACCATATCCATAAAACACTGTCAGCACTCAGGGTCAGGACGCTTTGTAAGAGTCAGTGTTCACCACGGCTGGCGATCAATCACCTCGAATAAACCGTGTCCAGACAAAGACCGGACAGTGTGGCTAAAATATAATTACATTCTCACTGCATCGAGTTAGCCGTTAGTCTTCAGTGTGAATGATAACAGACATATCCGCAGATATACGAAAAATTTATACGAAAAAATGCAGATATAAAAATTTGCATTGCTTTGTAAAAAATTATTTATAAATTTACACCTGCAACACACCATGAAGAAGTTGGGACAGAGGCAAATTGACCGTATTGTTCCCAGTGATAAGTGCAAAGACGAACAGCTGTCATGGTATGGAAGGGGGGGCATCAGTGTATTATATTTGAACATACCACTGACGTGGAGGTGCATATTGAAATTTTGTAGAGACTTATGCTGCCATCAAGGTGACGTCTTTTTCTGGGAAGTCCATGGTTATTTCATGCAAGATAGTGCCTTTTTTTTAACTTACATAAAGCTTTGATAGAACAAACAAATCACGTATTCTTATTTTTATTGCATTTTACAAAAACTCCCAAAATGGATTTTATTTATTTATTTAACCAGTTATCAGTGAAAAGCTGTGATAATGTCACTATTGTGAGCATCATTGAAAGAGAAGAAACACACACCAGCAGAATCTTTAAAATTATTTTAAAAATATATATTAGTAGCTACAAATCAAATGTTGGTGAAGTAAGAAAAATATTATACAGTGTGTCAGAAGAACAAGTGGATAACAATAAATGCATTTGTTGAGCTAGCTCTGAGGCTAGCAGACTCCTTTAATGTTAAACTTTTTGAAGGATTCACTGTAAATGGCACTATTCAAAACTGTTTAAAGCTGCATATGCCTCAGATTGCATCACTTGTGGTTAATGAAAGCCACTGCTAAGTTGGTGCTAACAAAACATTGAAAATCTTATTTATGAAGTGAAAGCTACTGTAGTTAATATTTATAAATAATACTTTGCTGTGATTTCCCATCTGAATAGTTCTCAAAACACATTCCCTCAATCCCTTTCTCTTAACCTCTGCTCTCATGAATTCGCTTTATCCCATGACCTCTCTCTGTGATGTATTTTGTTAGCGGTAGCGTTCTTATTTATCGCTCTGTAACTGTAGCATCTTGTTTTCCTGTGTAGGACAGTAAGGATCTCCCAGCATGCACCCCTTCCGGAGCGACTCTGGGAGCGGAACTGCGCCGGTGTTGCCGCCGCCACTCGGGGACGCTGGTGCTGCCGCCGTTGTCATGGCGACAGGCCGAGAGGAGCCGAACTCCCGAGGAGGACTACGTGAGCAGGCCCACCTCGCTGACCATCACCACGACTCCACGCATAGACATCACTCCAGTGGCTCCGGACAGGTCAGTCACACACCCCCATTTACCACAGCCGCAGGAGCTGGGGTCCCGGGGGCCCAGGTCTGACCCTCTCCTCGGGTCACTGTCTGTTATGAGTGTGGTGCCTTCTCCCTGTGTCTGTGTGGGTTTCCCCTGGATGCTTTTGTTTATATCCACAGTCCAAACTGTGGCTGTTTGACATAATCAACAGGTGTGAGTGACTTGGTGAGTGTGTGACTGACTGGATTAGTGTGTGTAACTGTGCATAGGTGTGTGTGAGTAACTGGGTGAGTGGATTTTTTTTTGCTACTGTGATCCTGCAGGGAGATGTGTCTGCCACAAGGTAGCGACATTGTCCACAATCTTTTTTTCAGACTCAATCCATGTTCAGATTACCCTCTTTTCTATGTCTGTACATATTTAATCCCCTGAATTCAGCTCTCCCTCTGCACGGAATATCAATCTGACCCACTTTCTGACGTAAAAAACGGGTCGTTTTTCCTCCACACCTGTTCCTCTGCGTCAGAGCTAGGCCTTGCTTACGTCTGGACGCCAAAAGCGTCCGGGCTCGAGTGTCAACTCCGTGGCAGTTGAGGATACCGGAGATACTGAACTTTCTGCAAGCATTTGTGTCATAAGAGCAAAGTCTTGGCCAGCCACGAGAGAGAGAGAGAGAGAGAGAGAGGCAGAGGGGGACTGAGGGGGAGCAGAGTGGAGGAGTCAGGAACGAGGGAAGAGGGCAGGATAGAGGGCAAAGGCAAGGAGACAGAGAGCCCAGGACTCTCTGGTTAGCAGCAGAGGAATATCCCAAGAAAAGACCAGCACTGGTGGGATCAGAGGCTCACGCTCATGGAGCCCACTTTGGAAGCCGAGTATTTGACCCAGGAGTCAGAACCGAGCCGCAGAAAGCAGAGGGTCCAGCTTAAGTTGGATTCGGACTCTCCGTCTTGCATCATGGAGCAGGAAGGAGCTTCTTTCCGGAAGCTGTTGGTCAAAAAGGTCGCCCGGCAAAGACGCCGCTTCACTGTGGCCGTGTCTCACCGTTGGTAAGAGTTTGTCCCTCTTCTGGGAAGTCTTTACTAGAGGTTTGAACATTGCTGTGAGGATTTGGGAGCAACAGGAGCAGTAGTGAAGTCCTGCACTGGTGTAGGATGATGCAGCTCTGACACACTAACCCAAAGGTTCTGGATGGGGCTGTTTCAGTCCATAGAACGCAGTCTCATAGGTCCACACCCCAGTGCTGGGGGACTTCAGACCCCTCCTGCCCACATTTGGCATTTGGCATGATGGTCAGATTTCAGATGTGTGTAAAATATTTAAAAATATAGCCTTATTTAAATGGACCTGATATCATTTGAGGTCTAAGCAGTGGTTGAGTGGGACCTGAGGTTCCTGATGTGACGTAAACATGTATAAACATCTGGAAATATGTCACGCTACTAAATGCTGAACTGAGGAATTTCAGAGTGTGAGCATGGGCCGGAATGTGTTTTGGGAGATACTCCATGTTATTTCGGGTTTTTCCGTGGGTGCCATCCTCTGAACATTTACTGCCCTGAGACAGCTGTAACGTCTTTAGTATGCCAGTTATGATGACTGGGCATTTTCAGCAGTAACTGGAACCTGGGAATACTTATAGCTCAGCTACACACACACACACACACACTGATATACATTGCCTGTCCACAGTCTGAGGATCTTGTGTTGTGCTTCTGTTTGCACCTGTCAGATTGGGTTTAGTTTTATTTAATTTTTTGTTTGTTTTTCCTCATATTTCATGCAATTGCATAGTTCCACCAGAGAGGACGCCTAAAACATAGAGTACAGCTATAACATACGCATCATATAATGTATGTATAGTCCAGTCTCTTATGAACAGGGGTCCAGCGCTGTGATTGGACAGACTCAGACAAGGGGGTGGGGCTATTCTAAAATCTGCACTTGATGTGAGAAGCAGCGCAAAAATCAGAATGACTAGTTTTTTCACAGTGTGTGTGGTGGTGGGCTCCTGATCCACACGTTAAAGTAAATAGGCACTGAACTTGCTTAAAGCACATTAACTATTTGCTGTAGATGCAGAGAAGCCGTGTCCAGCTATTGCTCAAGACCCTCAGTGTGTGTGAAGTTGCCCAGTAAGCAACAGCTCAGCAGCTCTGTGTTCCTGCATGTCGTTTGCTCCAGTCCCCCTTCACCACCCTTTCTGCAACTCTCTCGTCACACACAGGCATTTTCTGGCTTTCCATGAATTGCTCTCCCAGGAATCTCTGTCTCCTCTTGAGTTTGAGTGAAGGTCTCAATGATGTCTCACACTGGGCTCAGTTGTGAGATAAAAACTTCTGTTTATCTGCAGCTGAACGTTTCTCACCAGTGCTCAAAACCTGCTGAGTTTTTTTTACCTTCTGTCTCACGTCTCTTTTTTTTTTTTTGTCTCATGCTATTCCTCTTCAGGACTATATTAAGTCTCCTGAGTGTGTTGTTCCTGTGGTTGTAACCGTTTTTGTCCTGTGTGTTGCTGTAGTTTGGAAGTGGAGAATGGTCCGTCAGTGTGCTGTAGTCCTCTGGATCTGCAGCTGTCCCCTGGCTCTGGCCTGGTCCTGCACCCAAGCTCAGCCGGACACGGTCAGCGGCGAGAGTCCTTCCTCTACCGCTCGGACAGCGACTACGAGCTCTCGCCTAAATCCACCTCTCGCAACTCTTCCATCGTCGGAGAACTGTGAGTGGTAAAATGTAGGGCTGGAGGAAACAGTCAAAAATATCATATCATCATCGGTTACATTGTCACAATGTCATTTATCAGATGATATGGTTTTCCTGCCTTTTGTCTGTGTATTTAATGAATCATAAACAGTGGTGTGTCTATGGGGGTGGGATATGTATTTCCTCACCTCAAGGAATCATCTGGTCATACAATGAAGAAAATGCAAGCTACTTTTTGAGAGTTCATAGTTTTGTGCTGGTTTTTAAGGAGGGCATTAGGAGACAGGGAATAAAAACAGCAAGAGTTTGGGTGTGGGATTTATATTAGTGCTGTCAAACCTAATGTGGTTATCTCATTAATGCGCACCGGAATTTAAAACACATTTTATTTAATGCTAATTAATTATTTACCAAATTTGGACACAACCTCATGCCTAGTGAGGTGTTAGCAGTTTTAATTAGCGATGTTAATACTGTGTCTCCTGCTGAGTTCAGAAGGTAGATTAAATTTTAGTTATGTTGAACATAACTAAATCTCACTCACTCTAAACTCAAGCTGCACTTGTGAGGACCTCCATTAAAACCATAACCTCAGTAAACAAAAGCAAATCATTTCACTTTTTCATTTTCCACATTAAAGTATGAGTGTTTATAAAGAGCAAAATGTCCCCACAATACCAGAAAATGTGAGATATTGTGATCCTTGCAAGGAAGCCTGGTCCTCATAAATATATAAAAACACACAAATGCACACACAGACAGAGTTCCTGTTTCAACTCCTTTTTTGATCCACAGGCTGCATTCATTTTCTGTGTTCAATGCTAAAGCTGTCCCTGAAACTTTTACTCTGCAAATTAAGAGGCGCTAATTCAAAAATCAAATGGAACGGAAACTACAAGAAGCTAAAGGGCTAATGTAACACACATCTCAGCCTCAGATTAAACCACAGGGCCATTTGTGAACAATGTATACGCATACTTTTTTGAAATAGTTATGAAAAATGGACAGCATTTCTGTGGATGTTCTTAGGTCAGTGTGATTTTGTCTGGACACAGCTGGACATTTTCATCTGTTTTTTCTTATTATTTCATTTCAGACATAGTGAAGATCTGATAGTGACTCCTTTTGCTCAGGTAACCCTCACTAACCCTTAAATCAGTTCCATGCTCAGTGTTTTATCCGCTGAATCTCCCTCTGTTCCTTCTCCTGACCTCAAGGTGCTGGCCAGTCTCCGAACGGTCAGGAATAACTTCAGCGTCCTGACCAATGTGCCCTGTCCCTCCAGCAGGTGAGTACCATGATCTTCACTTCATTCACAAGAACAATGAGGCACTGTGGCCACTAGAGGGCGGTCTCATCCAAGCTTTGAGATTTGATGAAGACGTTAGTGTAAGCTCTGGAACATTTACTCACACCAGCCACAACATTAAATCCACCTTATTTCATCCACTGTCCATTCTTTCAGCTCCACTGACCACACAGAAGCACTTTGTAGGTCTACCATTACAGACTGATGTCTGTCCGTTGCTCTGCATACTTTTAAAGCCCCCCTTTTCCCCTATTCTTCAATGGTCAGGAACCGTGGTGGTGCTGTGTTAGTGTGTGTTGACCAGGTACAAGTGGATCAGACACAGCAGTAGCTGCTGGAGTTTTAAAACCCTGTGTCCACTCACTGTCCACTCTGTGAGACACTCCTCTCTCGTTGGTCCACCTTGTAGATGTAAAGTCAGAGACAGTAGCTTTTTGGTTGGCGGACACTGAGGGGTTTAAACTCCAGCATTGGTGCTGTGTCTGATCCACTCACACCAGCACAACACACACTAACACACCACCACCACCTCAGTGTCACTGCAGCACTGAGAATGATTCACCACCCAAACCATACCTGCTCTCTGGGGGTCCTAAGGAAGGTCTGCAAAGTATGCAGAGAAACAACTGGACTGCTCCTGTATGGTCAATGGCACTGTTACATATTTTGTACTCTCATTTGTTTTGTTTCTTCAGGAGATCCCCAGTGACCACTCAGCCGCCCTTAACCAGAGCCTCCCTCTCAGGTGAGTCCAGCACGTTAGTAATACACAGGAACAGAACCAAATGAGCTCTTTTATAAGGAACTGTATTTTATAGTTGGATGCTGTGTACTCACTGACTCTCGTGAAATAATCCTGTTCTGATTCTGTGGGTGTTTGGTTAAATCAAGGCCCTGCTGAAACACTCCTTATAACTTCAGTGTGAGTATGCAGAGCTAAACTGTCATAGGCCGAGTCGTGTTCATAAATGTAGCAGCGCATTTGGAAAAGGACCATGGTGGGAAGGATATTTGGAAACCTGCTGGAGTTATTAAGGAGTGTGTTTATGGTCAGTGTTACAGTGCGTGGACACTGTTCAGTCTGTCTTTTTTTTATTATTATTCAGAGTTTAACCACTGCTTGACCTTAATGTTACATGAAAGTAGAATAATGACCTTGAGTTTTACAAGAAGAGAGAAACGAGAGTGTATGTGTGGTGACAGAGGGATGTGAAAGTATGAGTTGACCATACTATGATGTATTACAGGGCTCAATCTGTTATGCAGCCAAACCACAAGGTAATATAGTGTGTCTGTGTGTGTGTGTGTGTGTGTGTGTGAAAGTGTGGGGGGAGAGTGGGAAAAGTTGTGTGTGTGTGTGTGTGTGTGTGTGTGTGTGTGTGCACATGTGTGTGTGTGTATTAATGTAAATGCTTGACGCAAACAAAGGTTTGATGCAGGTTCACAGATTTTTCAAGTGTGTTTAACCCTTTAAACCACAGCCTTATTATTTAACACTTCAGTTGAGGGCAGTTTTTCAAAATCACAAAAGTATTTGTTACAAATTTAAAATAGTTACAATTAACACATAGTTCAAGCCATAGTTCATCGTGGTTTTGTTTGGTCTTATTTGATCCTGAGGTATAGACTGTTTAGATAAAGACTGAATGGAAAGGAACGGCTTTCTCCACATATCTCATGTTTGTTGGGGGGAGAACATCTCCAAGCCCCTGAGGAGTTCCCTTATAGAGAAACACAGAACGGCAGTTTAGGAACACAGTTCCCTTTGATTCCCTTTAGATTCGCTGTGTGTGTGTATGTATGTGTGTGTGTGTGTGTGTGTGTGTGTGTGTGTGTGTGTGTGGAGGGTCTTCTCTAAAGTGGACCAAGAAAACAACATGGCACTAAAAGCTTCTCACTCCAGCAGGTTTATAAACAGGAAGTGGAGTCACGTTACCAGACTACTACACTCATTATAAGAAATATTGTAAGCTTTTAGCCAATCAGGAGAGAGCAGACCGCACCTCATCTGGTTCTGGTTTGTGTAGACCAGATTCTTCACTTCACTTCATAGCAGGCAACACAGAGCAGAGCCATGTGATACGGTGGAAGTAGTACAACCCAGCTAGCAAGGCCGAATCACGCACGCCAGAACAAAAACATTCGGCCCGATGCCGGCATGCGGAGTCGGCATTGTCTCGGCCGTGATGTATGGCCGTAGAGTGGGCCGATAGTTCTGGCACTGTCTGGAAAACTCTTGACCCAGACTTGGCCGAGTGTTGTGGCTGAGGCGCGGCTCAAATGACTCAGCCCTAGTCCAGCAAGCCATAACTAAATCGCGATAACCGGACCACGGCTGAGTTTGAGCCAGAAGCACGCCATTAGTGCCAGACTCGGCCCAGATCTGGCTCATTATCGGTTGTAATAGTTAATTTCTATACCCTTAGAACTGCCATTTACATTCAGACATTTCTTTAAAAATATGTAATTTATGTACTTCACTAAGGCCAGGTAACAAAATGCTTAAAATAGAAAATATTTCACCAGTAGGTTTGAAAAAGTAAAAAAAAAAAAACGCAAAAGGGTACTTTAAAACAGTTTGAGTTTCCTCAAATGTGTGGAAGTACACATTTGACACTTATTCATGGCATACATCAGTTCCATCAAAAGTTTGCAAGCCTCTGCTGTGTTGTCACACTTTGTCAATACCTCACTGCCCTCAACAATGATGGAAATATCCTCATCTCTGGCAGCCTGGACAACAAAGATCTTCAGGACATGCAGTGTAGTGAAAAAACGCTCAAATGTAGTCACCTCTGTTGTACTCCTTGTTGAATTCCAGCTCTATAATTAAACAGATAGAGATTATGTACATGTTCTGTTCTGTTCAATATATTTTCTTTAAAAATATTTAACTGCTTATACATGCAGATTCATTAACTACAGAACTTCAAATGAAAAAGATTATCAGGTTATAGTACAAACGGTTATACAAACGATTATGCTACAACTGATGCTAAAGATCTCATCTAAGTAACCTAAATTAACCTCCTATCTGCTTTTCTCCCTGCCCACCTCCATTTTTCACTGCCCCACTTTTACTGCAGTCCATCTTTACATAATTACATAAAGAAAATGAATTAGTTCATGTTCATAGTTAATTTTGAAAAATTTAACTAACTTCACAGCTCCAAAAATAAACTACTTCACGTTTTTTTTTATTATTTCTCTCTGTAAAAAGGCTTCTGTCGTTTTCAATAAAACCTCCTTCAACCCATTAATCACTAGCCCAAAATCACTGCTACTCCCTAACAAAGGATTAGTGTATGTGGAATTATATATTTAAAACATTACCTTACACCAAAAACCAGCACTGAGATTGAGAATGTTTAACCTACTTAGCTAGTACCTTAGCTGTATTCTTAATGTGTTTAAGCAGTTTTATTTCTTATTTTATTCTTATACTGAGGTACGGTTCTGTGTGACATAAAAACCCACAAAAATGCTCACATCTTCTTGTCAAATACACCATCAAACCACATAATTACTCAAATTAAAATACTCATGTATGAGCGATTGTCATGTCATTTAATTGTTTTCTATGTCAGAGGGGAAAAGAGCTAGTTAAAGAGGTTAGCTAACGTTTGTCATTTGAAAAAATAAAAAACGGTTCAATATTACAAATGTAACATAAAGCAGTTGATAGAATAATGTACATAACATTAACGATGTTAACTACATTTGGGCAATACTTAAATACTTATGACTTAAAAATATAATACTGCCTGCCGACAGTGTCGAGCCTGAGCCAGAATCGGCCCAGATCTATCTTGCTTGCTGGGAAGTGGGTGCTAAGAACGGCTTATAGGAACAAAATATGAAAGTTGTAATGAATATTTAACACACTCCAGCCTGTATTAACTACCTTAAGGGGACTATACAACACTAGATGTAGACAAATTAAATGAAATGACACCTGGGTTAGTCTTATGTTTTTTGTTTTTATTTTCTCTTTGTACTGTCCTCGTACTGAACCGTGAGGGCCACACTGCACTGTGGCTTTTTGCACTTTTACACTTCTAGAAGCTATTATAAATGATACTGTAATTACCGTAAGTACCGTAAAAATTAGTGTGGGTTATTTAGTGAGGACTGTAAATGCTAAAGAAATAACAGTAATTCATTTAATAATTAATCAAAAGAAGTACAAAAGTACTTTAGCAAGTTTTAATGGTGTGCATTCTACAGCAACTACTGTAAACACTCAAGTACCTACTGAAATACTTTAGCAACTACTGTAAATAGTTTTGTATCTACAATAAATACAACAAAAAACCTAATGCTACTCATTAGGGTTACATCTCTCTGTCGTTATTCATACCAATTTTTTTCCTTTGTATGTTAAACCTACAAGGCATAAAAACGTGTTTATGTGTGTTTGTTCATATGTGTGTTCAGGTGCCCAGGTGGAGGAGGCTTTAGTGCGTGTATGACAGGAATGAGAGTGCAGGTTTGCAGGGGATTGTGGGATGTTTTGGTTCCTGTTTGGTGGTCTCTGACGCCTCATTGACGTCAGCTCACCCACCAGCTCCAGCTCCCTCACTTCCTGTATGCATGAATGGGCTACTCACACACTCATACAAACACCACACACACACACACACTCACACACTCATACAAACACCACACACACACACATACATATGAGCTTGCCAGAGTGTTTGTGTTCATTTCTGTTCAAATCAGAAATGTCTCCTTCAACAAATAAAAGCAGCAAACCGCATTTAGAAAGTGATTATTTATATTTTCCTCCTGTAAAGTTGAACTCAGATAAACTCAGAAGTAAAGAATCAAAGGGATATTTTGTCCCTGAATGAATTAGTTTATGCTTCTTAGAGTGGGTCACACATGGGGGCGGCCATTTTCACGGCAGGTTTAGTACAGAATCTCAAGCCAGCAAATGGCTGTGTCTGCATTTGTGCATTTTTTGTGTCTGTATTGGTTATGTGTATGTGTGTGTTGCTGGTGGTTTGAATTAAAGCCTTTAAAACAGCAGACATGCCGCTGCGGAGGAAACGCAAGATTTAGTTTCACACTCTCTGTGTTTTATTGCTGAACCCACGTCATTCAACCCCAGGCACACATTTTTCTAAAACACTTCCAGAAAACACACACACACACACAGAGAGAGAGAGAGAGAGAGAGAGAGACTAGGGAGATGGAAACAGAGGATGACTACTATAGATTTAATTTTTTTGCTTCTGGAGCTCCCCCTAATGTAATTCTTTTTTACAGCACTGTACTGAATTTAATGGAGAGGGAGTGGGAGGGGGAGCCCTTTCCTACCTTGCTCCTGAAGCTACATAGTGCAGTTTCCACAATGCTGAGTCTGGAGGAGCAACTACAAAGGCTCTGTGCTCCCTATTACAGCTCAGTGAATCGTCACAATAATTTTAAAGCTGTAATTCTAATGAGAAAATACTACATAGTGTTCCTTTAAGGTCACTACAATATCCAACATTCAACTCATATGGGATGAAGAATCATGTTACTTTGTAGTTGTTGAATTAATCAGGTTATGCCTCATATAGTGGCTCCCTCACATGGAAAGAGCCATGTTTTGAGCAGGTTTGGTACAGAATCTCTGACACACCCAGACACACCAGTGTCAAAACTCTTAATTCTTGTCCACTAACATTTTTCCTGGTTGCGTACATTTAGCTCATGTGCAAATCTAAGAATCCATTAAAAATTAGTTAGTCTTTTAAAGTAACACTTAGTAAGATTTGGTTGTTTATTTTTCTGCCCTCCACCAACAGTTACATAGTGCAGTTTCTGCAGTGCTGAGCTCGGATTAGAACCGACAGAGACTCTGTTCTCCCTAATGCAGCTCAGTGGATCATCACAATGATTTTGAAGATGCAATTTTAAGGTACAAATATTACATTCTGTTTCTTTAAAGTGTTGGTCCGTTTCTGGGACCAGTTTCTGTAGGTTAAAGTAAACACCTGCTGTTGGTATCAGTCTTCATCGCCCTTGTTATTGAGGTGAGATGAGTGTCAGTAAATGACGAGCAGGAATTATGATGACACCCAGCTGGAATTTGATGGCCCTCACAGGAGGTTAGACAGTTGTGCGGTGGTTAGACAGTTCGGGAGAGGTCAAACAAGGCTGGGGTGGTTAGACAGGACGCAGCATACGTCAGCGCAGAGATGACTTCACTTCAGATTTATTATGTGTGTAATGAGTGTGTACGCCCCGAGGAAGTGCGGTGACAAAAATATGCAAACAATAAGTGCACATGTCAATTGTGTATGCAAACAATCTGCTTTTCTTTGTTTTCTACTCTCACTGTCCATTCTTTCAGCTCCACTGACCACACGTTAGCCCTCTTTCACCAGGTTTCCACCACTGTGCAGGTTAGGTGTTAGTGTGTGTAGCTAGTAGGTGTAGTTGCGTTGGTATGCATGGATCCAATACAGCAGTTACTGCAGGAGTTTTAAGCCCTGTGTTCAGTTTGTGTCTCTTTCCTTTTGTAAATAAGGGCTTTCGAACAGTTCCATGTCCTTTCAGACCCATGGTGTGGGGTGGTTCTTCTCACAGTAGAAGGAAGGATGGACTGTGGATGTATTCATATCTGTAGTGAGTGTGAATCTCTGTGATTTTCTGTGAATTTCACAGAGATTAAGGCTTTAGTGCTGTTTATCTGAAACTATTGCACAGTTGTTATGGGTCCCGCTCTCTCCCTGTCTCTAAATCACTTTAACTGCCCCCTCCTTGGGTGAATGGATTATCTTATCCCTGACGTGCACTTAATGGCCATTTTGACTGGAAGTTAGATACAGGTGGTCTCTGACTTTTGTATAGCGCTGTATGTTTGTGTATGAGCCAGTGTGAGTGTTTGTGTGTGTTTGTCCATGTGAATGTGTTTGGGTGTGTTAGCTCGGTGTGCTAGCTGTGGAATGTAGCACCTCAGTGGTATGTACATTCAGCATTAGACGGGGGGCTAGACACCAACGTACGGCAAGTCATTAAGGTCACACTAAACTCCTGAAACACAGAGGCTTTTAGTTAAGTAATGTTTGGCAGGAATGAAATATCCACGTCATGTAAAAGTTACTGTACTTATTTTTCCCAGTTCCCAGCTGCGCTTTACATCATGTGATAACAGACAAATAAAATTGGTCTAAATTAAATGGAATAGTTCTATTAACCTCCAGGGTGACACGGTGGTGCAGCAAGTAGTGTCACAGTCACACAGCTCCTGGGACCTGGAGGTTGTGGATTAAAGTTCTGCTCTGGGTGACTCCCTGTGAGAAGTTGGTGTATTCTCCCTGTGTTTCATCCAAGTGCTCCGGTTTCCTCCCACGCTCACACGTTGGAAGGTGGATTGGTGACTCAAAAGTGTCTGTAGGTGTGAGTGAATGTGTGAGTGTTTGTTGTCCTGAGAAGGACTAGCACCCCCTTCAGGGTGTGTTCCTGCCTTGCGCCCAGTGACTCCGGGTAGGCTCCGGACCCACCGCCGCCCTGAACTGGATAATTCAGACAATGAATGAATGAATGAATGAATTGTGGTCATTCCTTCATGTATGATGAAAGAGGATTGGGTTAAACTGAAAAAGTCCAGCCACAACACACCTGGCTGATGTAACTCTATCCAGACACAAAAAACACATTCTGTTTAGACTTTTATTAAATGTGGACGAGATCCATCTTTGATCTCTTCCAAATATGTTTACACTTGGCTATCCATATGGACAAGTGAGATCCAAACGTGATCCTATCAGCAAAATTGTGTCGCAATGTCGGATGTAAACAGCTCCCTGTGTGTCTGGTTTTATATTAAAGAGCCGTATATTTGAAAAGATAGTTTTCTTTGGTGACTATTGTATCCCTATTCCTCTCCTCCCCTGATTAGACTGAAGATCACAAGTTTCTCAAAGTATCTCAAAACTGTGTGACTTAAGCTACTGGACTTTACTCTGTAAAACATGGCAAAAGTCCCATTAATTTTATTGGAACTTGCTGGAGTAAGAGATTCCAAATTTGAACTCTGAATTTGAATTTACTTTCTCAGGCAATAGCACTGCTGCTTTGGTCAGTTTAGCAGAACTGTAGATCAAAATGGAGGAAATGCTAATAGTAGCTGTGGTTAAGCAGTTATACATAACAAGGTGTCATAGACAGGAGGCGGACTGCAATGCAGTCAGCCGGAAAGTGGGATGAGAAGGTATTTATCTTTCTCACTGTTTATGGCTGGGGAGTTAGCCGGTTCGTTAGTACAAGTCTCAGAGCTGAGAGATGATGAAGCAGTGGAACTCCCCAAGCTCCTCTCAAGCTGAGAACATGATGAACCCACAACCTTTTCTCTTTTATCACCCTATTTGTCCTCCGATAGAGAAGAATTATAATGCTATCACTCCTCTGCAATGTTTCCTCATGCTCACAGTGATAGGCTAGCCAAGGCTAAGATGCTAACTCGCTGCAAAGCTGCTGACTGAACTGTTAACTTTTAGCTGTTTGTGTTGCTAACCTTCTGCCCCAGAGTAGACATGTGAACTGCGTGTCTAGTGTCTAGTGTGAAGGCAGTTTTGCACCAAAATATAGTCATAGAACTAAAAATAAAAAGTTCCAGCTGACAGGCGGTATTTTTATAACCGTTACCTTTCACAAGCGTTGTGAACGGTTCTGACTCAGTGGTTTTTGGCTATTAGCTTTAAGTTAAAGTGTCTCATTTTGTTATATATGAATTTCCCAACATTTCCAAAAATGTTCCCCTTAATGATTTTAGCTAAGAATAAAAGAGCTTTTGAAAAGTTTTAAACTTACTTTTCTATGATTTTTCTTTATAAATCACAATGTGTCACACCAATTCTACCCCATGTCACGACTTAAATAAACACATTTTAAATGGTAAAATGTTAAAAAGGGCTGTGATTCAACAAATCAGAATCAAAAAGAAGAAAGCAATGCACTGGATTAAAATGTGAACATCATTTGCACTGAAATAAAAGATTATACAGTAACTGGCAAAAGTGAACTGAAGGACGTAGTCGCTTCAGGTCAGATAAACATCCTCTACAGAAAACACTCTAAATTGATAACCCGGTCTCACACTTACTCGTGATATAGTCACATATATAGGAGACTGCAATTCGTGACATAAGCGCATGTTTTCAACATTTTATGCGACAATACAATTATAAGTGTATGGGTAATTACCATACAAACACTCATATCAGTGCCCCGTGTTATGCGACAGTAACACGAAAACTCTTCCTCATTACAGGCGTCATTACCGTCCTTACTAATATAACGTTACTAAATCATTATTTCCTAAAATATCGAAGCAAATGGCTAGAGAAATGTCCTTTTTAAGTATTAACCTTTTGAAAATTAGTCATAATAACGTTAAGTGAAAGAAATGTTCTCGTTAGAGTTAAAGCTAAAGTAGGACACCAATAATAAGCATTGCTTAGGAGAAATATTATAATAAAATATTTTATGCCTTTGTTGGAATAACAACCGATGATATGTAATTCGCATTATGCTTTTTTCTGTTATGAGTAATGATGCCTGTAATGAGGAAGAGTTTTCGTGTTACTGTCGCATAGTGTGTATATGGTAATTACTCATACATTTATGATCGTGATATTGTCACAAGTAAGTGTGAGACCGGTTTGACATTGAAACATATTTTAATTATGTGTTTACTGGAAAAAACATAACCATTATAACTTGCTTAAATGTTGCCTGTTTTATTTTGATGATGGAAATTTCACTGTCATTTTTACTGTTCATTCTGAGAAAGTTTTTAAATTTATTCCTAAACACTACTCTGGTCATGAATAATATTTCTGGTAAAACGTCTGGTGAAAGTGAATAATCTAAAAGAAGGACAGCTGTTCTAGTTTTCATTCTTGGCTCCAGTCCGCCCTGTGGCTGATCCAGTCCTGGTTTTTTTCCCCCTCCAGGCAGTAAAGTTGTAGCGCTGGTCTGAAAGCCTGAATGCTGGTTAGTATTTGAGTTATGCCATTGACGTCAGCAGAGCCGTAAAGCTGACCGGCAGCCCTTCCCTAAAGTAATTCGTGGCCAAAAATCTCTCTGAGGTGCATTGTGTAGGCTGTCAGACAGGCCCTGAGTGCAGGGCCAGGAGCAGAGGAAAGACAAAAAAAGGAAGAAAAGAAGTGCATGAAAGAAAGGGAGAGGGTGTGGATGTGCGCTGTTTTGCCAGACTTGCTTTATTTGATGTGGCTTGAGATAAAAACCGCCCTCGTAAAAAAAAAAAAAAAGAAAAGAAAAGGAAAACAACTTGTAGAAATGGCGTAGCTAGAACGACAGATGTCAGAGACGAGAGGTATCAGGTTGCAAAAGGGATGTGGTTGATTTCAGAGCTGCAGATAGAAACAGCAAAGTATGATGCATGAAATCTTTCCAAGAAACTGTGCACTTTGCTCATACATAACTCACTTCAGCTGTGGCATTCCGTCATATTTCATACACCGGCTTTTTGCTTTATTCGTGTTATTGTCGGAAAAAAATCTCCAAAATAGGTATCTTTCCAGAAGCAGGAGAAACACTTGTAATATTTGTTTGCCAAATTTGTTTCTGCGTAACTCTGCACCGTTTATTTTTCTGTATACATTTTTACAGATTATTTCCTTTTATTATTTCTTTTTATGATCTCATGATTTCTAAACCTTCCTCTGAGATGTGTGAAGCCAACCACTACTTCTTTTCAAACTTCGACTCAACACACTGGGAGGAGATCACTAACAGTTCCCCAGTTCTTTTATGTTTGGCAGCACATGCCTAGATCAGCCGCCATTACTCAGAGTATTGGGGGAGTGTAAGGGCCATCCAGCCCACCCTGAAGGCTTGTTCATTCCTACTGCAAACGTGGACATACCATCCGAAAAATGAAACAGCATGCCTCGAGCTCTCATTGGCCAGAAAAATCTTGTGATTGAATGCCATGAAATGTTCCAGTGTCTAATTTGAAGCCTCCTCAAAAGGGGAGAGGCTGTTAGTCCAGAAAAGGTCAACAGAGTTACTATTAACAGCGTCCATATACACTCTCAGAAAATAGTCAATAATTCATTATTTCTCTAGAGTTGTTTTTTAAAGTTACAGGAGTGAAAACAACTCCCAAAATGTAGCTGTTTTAGGTGTGACATCACTTCACATTTTTGACTTTCTCTATAAAAGCAATACAAATTCTTTTGTCGTCACGAAAAGGATTAGAACCTGTGCAGATAAACCACACAGAATTTTGAGTCTGCTCTGGAAAAAAATCTGAAGAATTAGGTCTGGATGTTCACACTGGATATTTCACAAATATAACGCACAGCGGGAGAATTTCTGTGTCATACATGTTCTCACAGCTGGAAATGTTCTGCATGCTTTAAGCATGGGGCGGCGCTTGTGAAGCTCATGCAGGAGATACAGTGCGAATCTCTAGAACATTAAAAACTCTATGTACACATGCGCTCAAGCCGACCTTACCCAGTTTGTACTTAGAGGGCTGGCAGGATAAAGTCCCGGTAAAGTCCAGGACAAATGTTGCAAATGTTTTTGTTCTCACCTACAGCTCCTTCAGTAAACTCTGGAAAAAAGCTGAGTTACTGTGCATGTATGAAAGAGGCTTAAGGCTCCTAGTTAGTGGAGATCAAACTCACTCTCCTGCTGATAGGGAAGCAAATATTTTGGATTATAGTTGATTCTTAAATCCACACGTACTGTATACGCCCTGAGGCCGCAGGGAATGTGTGAGCAAAGGTGAGTATCAGAGATGAGGCAAGTTTAAGAAGTGATGCACAAAAAGATCCAGAGATGACAGTGAAAATCTGAACACCTTTGCCCAACTTGAGGTGTACATTAGATTTCAGTCTTGACAGCAGCTGCTATCTTTGGTAGATAATCAAAGCAGTCCTTTCTGGGGGAAAAAAAATAATCACCCACATCTTTGTAAACCTACAGTGTGAGTAAGGTTGGTGACCTGTGGACTAATTACAAGTGTTGTTGATATACAAGGTGACAATACGTGACAAGTTCCTGATTTGCTGTTTCAGGCCAGTTGGAGCTTAGTTTAGTTTTATGCAGGTTACTATAACTAATAGCTACTTTGGTCTTTGTCAGTTTACACTGGATTAGGCATTGTATACAAGGTTTTACTAATAACATTAAAAGCTCTCAACGGACTAACATTGGCTAACGTTACTGATCCGGTGAAGTATTATTGCCCATTCACACCACCACCACCACAAAGTCTGGGAATCACTTACAGCTCAACTGGTGGACGGTCATATTCTGGAGTTGCTTTTCAGTGCAGACTGGTCTCAATGTGATTTTGTGCATATTTAGCAAAAAGACAATTCCTAGAATTGACACAGGGTGTACTAAATTTAATTAGCATTTGCAAACTGTGTATTAGATATATTTGAGAATGCTCATGTGAATTTCTGGCAGCCCAGCATGAAGAAACACTCATAACACTTCCCCTAACCTTGAACTTAATCTTAACACTTATCGCAAACATTAACACTAAACCTAATCCTAAACTTAACCCTTAACCCAAAGCATAATGCTAACACTAAACTTTACCCCAAACCTAACTGTAAGCTCCAAAAATTAGAAAAGGAAGTGTCTGGTTTTTATGTGCCGCTATAGTTTAAGGAAAACAGTGGCTGCATCCAGATTGTGTACAAGACACTAATACTATAGAGTATGTACTATGTACTCATCTTAATAGTAGGGTTAGTTGGCATAGACCAAGATGTATCTGAGGTTCATCTCCCCCTCTGTTTCATCTCTAATTGTTTACCGAAATTCTTTGAACACCGCGGATCCAAACCAAAAGCAGCCACTGGAGCAGGTGACTTTCATGACTCAGTGTCAAAGCCTGGTGCTCAGATCCAGCAGCAGCTTTCAGGCCACGTGCGAAACCCAGACAAACAATAACAGGCGAGGGGGAGCAGGAGGGGGAGAGCGGAGCTGGGGTCAAGCGGGCGCCCTGGGCGTTTTTCCACATATAAACCAGAGACGACCAGAGAAATCACTACCAGCTCACCTCCTTCACCTCCTCCACCTCCTGCACCTCCTCAGCCAGGCGCTGTTAGCCGAGCAAGACCCCTAGTGTGACCCCCTCCCCCCTCACTGAAGATCAATGTATGAAAAGGATGTAGAAGAATGGGACTAATATTGTCACTCCATTTGTGGGGACTTTGCCAATCAGCAGTTACAAACTCATACACACTATACGTATTTGAGGACAACTGCTCCTGTGGAATTATTCAGAGAGTGTGCGTGTGTGTGTGTGTGTGCGTGTGTGTGTGTGCGTGTGTGCGTGTGTGTGTGTGTGTGTGTGTGTGTGAGTGGCTGGGTGAGTGTGTGAGTGACTGGGTGAGTGTGTGAAACTACACAGGTGTGAGTGACTGAGTGAGTGTGTGAAACTGTCCACAGGTGTGAGTGTGTGAGTGACTGCCTGAGTGAGTGTGTGAAACTGTCCACAGGTGTGAGTGTGTGAAACTGTCCACAGGTGTGAGTGTGTGAGTGACTGAGTGAGTGTGTGAAACTGTACACAGGTGAGAGTGTGTGAGTGAGTGTGTGAAACTGTACACAGGTGAGAGTGTGTGAGTGAGTGTGTGAAACTGTCCACAGGTGTGAGTGTTTATGTGAGTGAATGGGTGAGTGTGTGAGTGATAGAGTTAGTGTGTGAAACTGTCCACAGGTGTGATTTTGTGTGTGTGTGTGTGTGTGTTATGCCCTGTGATGGACTGGCATTTGTTTCTCCAATGCACCCAGTGATTCTAGGTTGTCTCAAGCCCAACTGCAACCCTGATCAGGAAGAAGCCATTACAAAAAATGAGTGAACAAGTGAATGGTTGCCATCTTTCCCATGTATGTGTTCTCGGACAAGGGAAACAGGGACCTGAATGATGAATCTAAGACGTCATGAAGTTCTTAAACAAGTTTTTCTTGCTCTCTCTCTCTCTCTCTCTCTCTCTCTCTCTCTCTCTCTCTCTCTCTCTCGCTCGCTCGCTCTCACTGTGCACTCAATTGGATTTGTTAAATTTTAAAC
Source organism: Hoplias malabaricus (assembly GCF_029633855.1). Lineage (NCBI taxonomy): Eukaryota > Metazoa > Chordata > Actinopteri > Characiformes > Erythrinidae > Hoplias > Hoplias malabaricus. The sequence continues at coordinate 24,102,106 of NC_089808.1, forward strand.
AGAGGTTGGAGAAATGTGGGTCAGAAGTTACACCGAACAAATCAGGAGGTCACACATGGAGTCAAAGAGGTTGCTTCCAAAAAGGGAAAAATCCATCTGAGCGAAGAGAACTGTAACCTGAGCAAACACACGACCTTCCTGCAGCATTAACTCAGTGGAAAAACAGCCAGTAATAATCAGTGACCAAAGGTCCGTCATCTCCATGAAGGGCATCATTGGGTAGTTTGTCCCATCTTTGCTGCAGTTACCCCCTTTGGGATGGCAGTAAGTCAGAGTTATGCTTCTGTTGTGATTCAATGCAGAGCCTACACAGTATCACTCTGTAATTACACCGCCAAACACTAGGGCTGAATCACAGATATCTTCCTCCACCCTATGTAGTACACAGTGTAGCGGTGTACTATTAGTATTAGATTTATTCTGTGAAGTACACTATTTAGGGAGTAGGGAGCTAATTGGAACAGAGTATAGTTACATGTGGGGCCAGGAAATTAACAAATACAGATCCATTCATATTTCCTCCTGTGTTCTAGCTCCTCATAGTTTATTTTTTTCAAAGGCGTTTGTATTTTCCCTTGCGTCACCTTTATATTTGTTCAATGAAGTCCAAACAGATATCTGACGAAATCTCTCAAGAAGAATCAGCTGCTGTGTGCAGTCTCTGACGTGTGGAGAAGAGGAGTTCATATTGCTGGGCTTCCTCAGTTCAACTTGATCCATGTTTTTCTGACTGTTGACAAATCTTAATGTCTGCATCAATGCAGCTTGTAGTTCAAATTCGGGGGGACCTACACGTTGCTTACAGCATAGGTTTCATGCAGAAACAGAAATCGACCACTTGGCATTGAACGTGGTGACCCTGGTGAGCTTAGGAGTATCCAACTGTGTTTCTGGAAATTATACAAGCTCGGTCTGCACAGACAAACACCTGGGTTCACTAATCATAAGAGCTGTCTACACATGTTTGGACATGTATCAGGATGCTCTCAGTTCTCTGTAATTCCTCTGCAGGCTGCGTCCCAATCTGAAAGTCTGATGGAACACTTCAATTAGTCAATATTAGGCATTAGTCAATATAAGTCGCTCTGCTGTGACGCACAGTTGCGGCTGGTCCTCTGACAGACGCAGCTGTGGTGTCTTCATAACGTTTTGACTCATATTTAGCAGAAGCTGCAGCCCCTTTGGTCCTTTAAGTGCAGTCTGGGAATAGCCTGGCCCATACAGATCCAGCAGACAGAGAAGAGTAGTGTGAGGCTGAGGGAGGGAGGGAAGGAGGGAAGGCAGCTTCTGGAACAGCCAGCCACTTGGACAGAGCTGAGTTTGTGGCCCCGGAGAGAATTCTGGGTAAATGTACACTATGAGCTTTTGTGGAATAAGCCCCATACGGTGGATCCATCAGATGAAGAGCAGACCTGGGCCTTTGACAAGAGTGTGAAATTTGTGTCTGAGTCTGGACCCAGTGACTAGTCGAAAGGTTCATTCACTGCAAAAGTGCGTCATCGAGGGAGTCAGCTCTGCATCACTCACTCAGAGTGCATAAAACATAGGGGGCATTTTATGAAAATAGCGCTCATTCATTCATTCATTTCTTTGGGCAGCCGAAGTCAGAAAACCTGGGCTAAAATGTTCTGATGCTGCTCCGCTACTGACGTCAAGTGCAGAGACTTTAGAATCGCCCCGCACCCTCGTCTGAGTCTCTCTAATCACAGTTTAGATGGTGAATAGGATTAGGTTTGTGGGGAAATGTCAAATTTCCAATATAAAAAATATATCTGAATAATAAAGTAGTTATTTTTGGGCCCTGATGTTTTGTTACTAATTCTATTGTCTATGTTCCATCATTTTCCATGTGGAGACATGCATTAAACATACAACATGTTAAAGTAATCAAGTGTGTGGTGTTTAATCATGGCCCAGCCTTCACAGAAACCTTAACATCTCTGTTTTTTTAGGGCGGCTAATTCGGCTCTCCCTCTAATTCAGAGCACTTCCTCAGAACCCTAATTTGGGGTGTCTTCAGTTCAACAGCACACTCTTTGGGTTGCGTGACGACCCTGGTAGAGAGTGCCCGCACTTATCCCCCTCTCATACTCGGGCGGTGGTGACATATTGACAGCAGTATGCCTGTGTATTCATGCCAGGCCTCAGATGGAAACACATGGCTGAAATCATCCCCATATGTAGAGCAAACTGAGCGCAGGAGCCTGGTCCAGAGCAAGGCTTATTCATCAACTGCAACACTCTGTATATCCCTCTCAGATGTCAGCACGTTTCATCTAAGCCTCCTCCGGGTTTTATAGCTCATTCTACATGTGCTTTCTGGAGACGGATGTAGTGGTTCCAGTTGTGCGAGTCGACCAAGATTATGTTGATTAAAGTCATTCATTAGGGGAAGTGTCACCAGCTTCTATGGTAGACAGTTATGGTGCTTTCCCACTGCACGTTCCTTAGTCAACTTTTCTGCTTCTTCACCAGGTAAAAACGGTCCTGGTTCTGGAAGCAGGGCCTTTTTTAGTCGCTGTTCTCTCGTGGTTCAGAGCGAGCTGAGTAGGGACTAAACTGTGGCGTGTAAACCTTGCAGAGCGCTGAATGTCCAGAGAGAGTCATCACTCTACGCCACGCAGCGCAGACGTCCAGCACCAACTCTCCATCTGTAAAATCTCCAGCTGCAGCAGAGCAGAACAAACTCGAGTGATCTGTCTGAACTGATGACGGAGTTGTGTTCAGTCCCAAACAACAACAACAACAACACACCAATACACCATGAGTAAACACCTCTTAACGTTACTGCCGCCGTTGTTGTGGTTTCCAAAGCCAGCTGTTCCCGTTATAGACACCCGATACATTTTATGTGGGAATTGTGGTAGTGGAAAACCAACCAGGGGCCAGAGAGTGATTAGAGTGGTGTATAGTCAAATACAGTAGGTACCATGCAGTGGAACCATTAGAACACCATTAGACATTTCAGTAATTCTGTGGCAGTTGTGGTCAGCTCTGTTGCAGAACTTTGCCAACAACATTTGACCGAGGTTAGCCTCCAGTACCAGATATGAGCGGCGTAAAGGGCCAAAACAACCTGGCAGTGCAACATGACACCAAGGTCATTGAGGCACAGCCTGCCCTCAGGGGAGTGAATAATCTCACGCCTTTCAAAACTGTGCACTGAGCTGCCACATCTCACAAGTAATGAGTCAGTGTGAGTTTCAGGATTTCAGTAACGAACGTCACTGTAACAATAACACTTTCCTTTGTAACAATAGAGCCTCTCTCGAATCTAGCAGTGGCCTTTAGCCACCGGTCAGGAGCAGTGTGGTGTAGAAATCTGCCCCACAGTTTAACAGCGTCTGGCCTTCAGGGGGGAAGTGGTTTGATTTGCTTGGCTCTGGTTCAGTCGTGTCTGGACGCTGGCCAGTGGAGGGAGTAAAGTTTGCTTCTCATGTTGCTCTTGCAAACACAGCGCCGGCTTTGATTTCTTCCCCTTGCCTCGTTATTTCTCTCAGGGTGGATCAAAGGCAGCAGTGGGGGGCTCATGAGCTTGCGGTGTCAAGCCGATGTAACGGCAGAAGTCTGGAGTAGGGGGTGGTAGAGCCTTTTCAAATGAGATGCAGGGGCATGTTGCTCTCTCTCCCACTTACTTTCTTTCTTTTTTCTTTCTCTCTGCCTCATTTCACAACTTCCTTCTCAAGTCAGATGTGTCCTGACACCGTTTCACGTACAGTCATCTCCTGCGAGGCGCGGTTTCAGTCAGCAGGGTTCAGAGATCAACAAGGTGAAGTGGTCAAGGTTTAATCTTTTGTCTCCTCAGCTCAGTTTCACTTCACCTCGCTCTCACGGCCTTCCAGTTTGGGCAAGAAAAACCCAAAGGTCCTTCACCATCCCCGGAGTGTCACATTGTTCATATTCAGTGTTTGTGAGGGAGGGAGAAACAATGAAGGAGTTTCAGAGTCCCTCCCTCCCTCCTTCTCTCCCTCCAAAAGATCCCCAGGGGCTTGAGGATCATTCACATATTAGCGTCAAAGCCAGTCAGAAAAAGAGAGAGAGAGTGAAAGAGAGGGAGAGGGAGAAAGATAAACAAGTATTAGACAGTGAAAGACAAGAGAAAGGCAAGAGAAACTCATGGCATCAACTTCAGGAGATGGAAAAGACAGTGAGACTATATAAAACCAGTTTAAGGATCTCTGACTAAAGCAGTGCTCCGGTAGAACCCCAACCGAATCTAGCAGAAATGAAAAAACGACGCCCCAACCACACCAACATGAGAAGTCATCCCTGCCCCGTTTGTGCCAGACCACCTCCTCTGACCCTTGACCGCTGACCCTCCTCGTGTCTCTTAGCAGATGAATCCTACCAGAAGCTGGCTGTGGAGACCATGGAGGAGCTGGACTGGTGTCTGGACCAGCTGGAGACCATCCAGACGTACCGCTCTGTCAGCGATATGGCCTCCAACAAGGTGAGCTACCCCCAAAATGCACGCTTCCAGTCCACATTAATGATATGAAAATATTTCAGTATCCTTTATTTACAGCTTAGGACTGACGTTCATTACAGGGCGCTGCCGTCAATGCATTCAGTTTTAAATTAATTTAAATATTAATATTGATAAAGCCTAAATGTTTATGTTTGACGGTGATGTCATATTTTGGCAGTTACTTTCTGTGGCTGTTTAAATTGTTCATATCGATATCGGAAATATATCGTATCGATCAAAATTAAGAAATATATCGTGATATAAATTTTGTCTGTATCGTCCTGCCATGATGGTGGATCATTCTCAGCGCTGCTATGACACTAACGTGGTGGTGGTGTGTTAGTGTGTGTTGTGCTGGTGAGTGGATCAGACACAGCAGTGCTGCTGGAGTTTTTAAACCCCTCAGTGTCACTGCTGGACTGAGAATAGTCCACCGACCAAAAACATCCAGCCGACAGCGTCCTGTGTCACTGATGAAGGACTAGAGGACGACTGACACACACTGTGCAGCGACAGATGAGCTACTGTCTCTGACTTTACATCGACAAAGTGGACTAATGATGGAGGAGTGTCTCACAGAGTGGACCGTGAGTGGACACAGGTTAACACCACTGCACATAGTGCTGTGTAGGGATGGAGGAACACTCCAAAAAAACAAACACACAAGGACTTCAGCTTCACTTTCACAGCTTTGGATATTCACCGGGGGCTTTGTTTTGGGTGCACGTCCTGTGTGTGTTTGTGTCCCAGCATGTGGTGGAGATGTGTGCATCCCACTGATGGTGGCAGTGGCAGTAAGTGTGGTAACTGGTGTAAAACGTGAACCTTTCTTCTTTTTTGCATAGGATCCTAACTGTACACTGTAGCATTGAATCTAATGAGAGAATGGAATGGAGTCATCTTTTATCAGATTGTGTAGAATTTGTGTGTGTGCGTCTTTCTCTCTGTCTTTGTGTGTGTGCACACATGTGTGTGTATGTGGTTGCAGTAGTTCCGCAGGATGTTATCTGAGCAATTTGAGGGTTATGTTTGCTCACAGTGAAGGAGTGGATTATATTAAGAGTTAAAACGTTTACAGCTACTCAGACATCTCAGAATGAGGGCTATAAGCAAAAGTTATGCTTCCCGTCCCGAGGCTAACAGTCTGTTTGTTTGTTTGTTTGTTTGTTTGTTTGTTAGAAATAACTGCACAAAAAAAGAAAGGCACACTTTCTGTCTATTGTCTGAACAACTTTACTTTCAACTTAAAAATAAAGTGTGACTTGTGCAAAATTATTAGCACTTTTTTTTAAACTGATAGAAATTGCACGCTACAATTTGCAGAGTAAATATTAAAGTTATATTTATGTTTGTTCCCTACAGAGGGTTTGTACTTATTTTTAAATCAACAAAATTTCAAAAAATAAAAAATACTTGTCACATAAATAGTTAATAAAATAATAAACAATAAAAACTTGTAATAGTACCGGGTAAAAGTGGAGATACAAATCTGTGTAAAATGTTGTCCGGAAAGGTATTCCAGGAAATACAGGCAGCGAGGAAGAGTTATTTATCCTGCTGACAAAAATGTTTTTTCACTTCTGTGAAATACTCTGGACTAACTTGTTAAGCTTGCTGTGATTCGTGTGAAGGAGTCTTGCTCTACATTTCAGTGCATTCAATGGAATCAGTCTCTCTGTGAAAAAACACCAGGCATGGAAACGTGATGTAAAGGCGTGTCCAAGATAAGGACATTAGCATTTTAAGTTGTGATTTTTCTACTGGTTAAAAGGAGGATATAGTCCAGGACTAAGCTGAATCCTTGTCTGGGAAAGCACCCCAAATTATTTTGTGGTTGATATTTATGCTAATATCCAAGATAAATGCCTTTATATCTTGTTTCCATGTCCAGCGCAGAGTGCACATCCCGGCGCCGGGACTCCTCTATCTACAAATTCACCCCAGGAGAAAAAGCTAGCTGTGCCAGTCCATTTTCATTTCTATGGTGGGATGGCCATTAAAGGGCCTGTGGAAAGCCAACATAAGTTTTTAACCATCATTGTTGCCTACGATGTCTTTTATACTGTATTTTAAAGGTATTTATGATATTAAATAGGCATCATCTTTATTACACTTTAAATTAGCATGCTCCAGATGTAAATCTACATTATGTCTTCATTCAGTATGTGCAGATGAATGGATATGGCCATGCTAACACTTGATTTTCACATGCTAACACATAGTTTAGCAGATAGAAATTTCAAATTATGGCTAAAGTGAGGGCACGCTTGTAATATTCAACATTATGTAACTTAAAGATGATTTTATAGTACTTTCTTAAAGTTAGTTTAAGATTCCTCTTCTTGTCTGAATTCATCTCTAATTTCAAAGCCAGCTCTGAGAGATTTCAGCTTGGGGTAGTGGGGTCATAGCGAGGGCTTGGTGGCTGCTTTTTTGCACCTGACCTCGTTCCTCTGTTTAAACAGATAAGAAATCAGAGAATGGCATGAGGCAATGCTGGACACACATGACCCCATGGCCATGGCTGCATGAATGGTGCATGATTAGGTGAAATCTAATCAGAGTTTGAGGGAAATCTTCACTGAGAAATGTATCGAATGCTAAATAAAATTATAAACTCGATTTATTTGTTGAGTTATGTCGACAGAGGCAGACGTTTGCTGGGATCTGTGACCAAATCAGAAGCTAACAAAGGACTGAGATTTGACTTTTATTTTTAAAGCCAAAAGAGGCAATAGACACAGATTTATCCCAAAGATCTGCCTCTAGTTCTGAGTGATACCTAAGTTTGCATGAAATATTATTTTGTTTTAGAGGAGAAGAGGCTGCTAGAGAGACGAAAAGTGGTGTATGACTTTCAATAGCCATCCACAGTCTTTCAGTAAAAGACTTGTACGGTGTAGTTTCTATTCCTTTATTAAAAGAAATGGAGTCTGATTTCTCTTTGCACGTCAGAAGTCTGAGTCCAGGTTGTTTTTAAGCAAGAAAAAAAAAACTGAAATGCTGCTGGTGAAGTGGAGGGGGTGTAGGTTTGTGCACACGATTGCAATCAGGAAATGAATAAGTGTGTCTCTACCTGAGGCAGTGTATGGAGAGAGGGAGGAGAGTACGACAGAAAGGAGAGAGGGAGGTGAATCAACTTAGTCTTTGTCTAACTCACTTCCTTGGCATCCGTCAAAGCAAAAGCAAGCAGCAAAGCGCCTGCAACCATGGGACTATGCTGCTCTGAGAAAAGGAGAAAGTCTGGGGTTCTGAATGGCTGGGCAGAGGTGAGTTACCGAGAGCAAGAGTCAGTGTTTACCAGCGAAGGTTACTGCATTTCTGAGTGTTATTTTAAGGGTTGATGGTTGAACGCTTTCTGTGAAGTCATTCTGTTGCAGACTCCCTTCTCCAAATCTTCTGCTTATCTTAGAATTTTGAGCTTGTTTTCCCTAGTGAACATCTCAGAGTTTCTGTAGGCATTCTTAAGCACTTCACTGTTAATTTACTGAACTGATTTTGCTTATTTTGAAGTGTTCAAATTGCCTCTGGATCATTAACAGCTTTGCAGTTTTATCATTGATGGCAGCTGTTGATGGAACACAATGGAGTGCAATTTGTAAAGAAATAAAGTACATTTAAGTTTGAATCATGGTGGCATTGCCCTGAAACAAAAAAGCACTACCATATTTAGGTTTACCCCAAAGGTCTAGCTCTGCTTCTGCGTGCTGCACCAGGCTGGACAGACCATCCCTGTGTTTTCCAGTAAAGCTAGTAACATTGATAACAAGAGGAAAGGTGGAGTTCAGAGAGAGAGACTCACTGTCTGAGCAGCTGACTGGATTCATGATTCACTGATTTACATCCTTTGGTGTCAGACAAAGGAAGGATGGTTCGGACAGAGTTAAGCTTATTAGAAGAATGTGTTAAGCGTGTAGAAGAATGTGTGTATGTGTGTGTGTGTGTGTGGGGGGGGGGGGTCTTGAAGTGTCATCAGCCTTTATATCCATAGCACAATTTCAACAGGAGCCCCTTGTTATCAAACACAGTAATCTCAAGTTAGAAGTGATTAAACTGAACCTGATAACATTGAGCTTGGGATGTGGCATATCGTCTGTGAAGCGCAGCTAGTTTTGCAGACTACGTCCAGTGGATATTCTTGTCTTGTCCAAAACAATAATAAAAAAGCAGTTCCAGAATATAATCAGAATTTATATCTCAGGTTAGAAATATCGCAATTAGATCTTTCTCCCAAAATTGTTCAGCTGTAGTCTGTGGGAAATGCTCATAAAAAGACTTTGTCGTACAGCTGTTTGGACATATGGGGGTTTTCCCTGCCATGCAAACTGCAGCAGAAGGATGTAGGGCACAGGGATCAGTGAGAGGGAGAGAGAGAGAGAGAGAGAGAGAGAGAGAGAGAGCAAACAAGAGACAGACTGCAGAAGAAGGGTAAAGTCGAACAAAGCAGACTGAGCCAGAATCTGACAGTTTTCCAAAGATGTAGGATGTGGACAAAGACTGCTGCTCTAAATCAACAGTCTTTGTTTCTTAACGGAGCAAGAATTGTGACAGCATGCATGGAGGATACGGTCGAAGATTGCTTGTCGTGTTGTTCCCCATGGATTAGGACTGTTGTGTCTGAGGGCAGACGAACGGTTGTGTAGCCACAGGAGAAGTGAGCAGTGGGTACTGGGTACTTGATGCGTTCAGTATGCCTGAGGCCAACTACCTGCTGTTAGTCTCTTGGGGCTGCATTAAGGTTTGTGTGTGGGGGTGGACACCTGGAGCTTTTCCATCTTATTGAAAAATTATGTACGGGTTACAGAGTTAAAGGAATCTAAGCAAAGGTCAAGATTTTTGTGCTTCTCCTACAAATAACGGAAAGTGTTTAACATGTTTTTGTTTTTCTTGTGTGTTCCAGTTCAAGAGGATGTTGAACCGTGAGCTGACACACCTGTCGGAAATGAGCCGCTCTGGAAACCAGGTGTCCGAGTTTATCTCCAACACCTTCTTAGGTGAGTCGGATCTTGGTGTGGATGTGGATTTGTTGGAAGTGTAATTGGGGGTTCCTTTTGCAGTCGGAAATGCTCCTGAAAACAAATAACGTGCCTGATTACAATGCATCGGATTTGATTGGGAAGTTGAATAGCATGCAAGGGGTGAGGTTGGAGAAGGAGAAGAGCTGAGAGAGGAAGGAGGGGTATGGTAGCTGGATGCCTCGTGGCTTGCTTAGACCACTTCTCAAACCAGTCTGATCTGGTCTGCAGCCTGCAGAGAGAGAGAAAGAGTGAGTGGGACAGAGGGGAAATGAGAAGGAGGAGGAGGAAAAGAGGAAGGGGGGCACACATAAGCGAGAGTGAAAGGGTAATGAGGGTCTTCTGTCTTTGATTGCATATGGTCACCGTACTCTCCTCACCTTTTGAGTTCAAAGCCCCACAGCCCACTGCTTGAGTCACTTAGCCCTAAAGGGCAGAACTTCTGCAGAAGAGGCACAGAGAGCCTGCTGGCAGATGGAAAACCGTGCCTCTGTTTTTGTTCCTGGAAAAGACTTTGACAGATAGAGCAACAATAGAGGAAAGAGGAGCTGCGAGAATTTCCAGTGGTGGGAAATGTGCAGCATCGCAATTACAGGAAAAATCTGCAGAGTTTACATGTATCAGCTTCTTACTTCTGAAAAAGTGAAAAGAAATATGAGAGGTAATCAGAAAAGACAACCTCGTGGCAAAACAAATAAATAGAGCTGGTGAGGGACATATGTAGACCTCCATATGAGTGACGTGCAACAAGGCAGTTCCTTGAAATTCCCCCAAACAGTTTATTCAGAAGAGTTCTCTGTTTTGCTGGCCTTTTGTTTTGTGAACAAAGCGATGAGGGCTGTTTCCCAAGATGTCAAAGACTTTTCAGAGAGGCCTCTCTGAAGTGCTTTACTTGTAACTGTGTTGTTTACCAGCTTCGTGGCATGTGACTCAATCCTTAATGTCATTTTGACGCCAGGAGATGTTTGTCAGTCTGAGGCCCTAAAGGTCACGGTATCAGTTATGGGTTGAGTGTGCGAGAGATGGCTTCAGGACATTAGCATAAGCGATAGACTGAAACCGTCCTCCACCCTTTGCCTTGCAGACAAACAGAATGAGCTGGAGATCCCGTCGCCTACTCCCAAGTCTCGAGAAAGGAAGAGGAGGCAGCCGGGGCAGCAGCAGCAGCAGCTCATGAGTCAGATCAGCGGGGTAAGGAAAATCACACATGGCCCAAGCATCTCCAGCAGCTGCAGCGTGGCTCGCTTCGGTGTCAAAACAGACCGGGAAGATCTACTGGCAAAGGTAGGCATCGGAAGATCCTGTACTTTCTGTACTTGCCTTACGCTTACAGTTACTCTGTACTACGCCTTGCACTTTGAGACTCATCCTTTGTTCTTTTCTCTATTCTCCAGGACTTGGAACACATCAACAGATGGGGTCTGAACATCTTCAGAATCGCAGAACACTCACATCAACGTCCACTTACCTGCGTCATGTACGCCATCTTCCAGGTAAGTGCCATGGATATCACTTTTTAGAACCCGGACCTAGTTGACTTTGACATCACTTGAAATCAACCTGGCTAACCTTGGTGTTTCATCTTCAGGAAAGAGATTTGATGAAGACGTTCAAGATCCCGATGGACACTTTTGTAACCTACATGATGACTCTTGAGGACCACTACCATTCAGATGTGGCCTACCACAACAGCCTGCATGCTGCTGATGTTGCACAGTCCACTCACATCCTGCTGTCCACCCCTGCTTTGGATGTAAGAGAACTTGGAATATGGATTAGTAGGCAACACCTATATCTAGGGCAGCACATTTGACTTTCCACAGAAAACCTAGGATTCTTTTCCTCACAGTTGTCTGTAAACCTGATTTAGCCTTCTGTACATTTAGGTCTTAGTCTAGAACATTTGTAAACTGACAGTGTAACCTTCACTAATCTTCAAACAATGTGCCTGGAGCTCACTGGTTCTTCATGTTTACACTCACTGGATGATAAACCTGTCAAAAGTTAAAGCTGCTTTTCTGGACTTGTCACTTTGAGTAAGATTCTTCAACTCTCACTTCAACTCTTAATCTTTCCCTTGTCTTTTCTCGTTCTCAGGCTGTCTTCACAGACCTAGAAATCCTGGCAGCCATCTTCTCGGCAGCTATCCATGACGTGGACCACCCAGGGGTCTCCAACCAGTTCTTAATTAATACCAGTGAGTACTCTCTCCCCTCCACCTCTTATATTACACACAGTTAAGACTAAGCAGGAAAAGATGGAGATCCACCATCAACTGTGAGTTGAGTCTAAACCTCTTTGTCTCTTTTTGGCGGTTTCTGCCTCAGATTCAGAACTGGCCCTCATGTACAATGACGAATCTGTCCTTGAGAACCACCACTTGGCTGTAGGCTTCAAGCTTCTGCAAGGGGAGAACTGCGACATTTTCCAGAATCTGACAAAGAAGCAGCGGCAGACCCTCAGGAGGATGGTCATCGACATGGTAAGACGGCAGTCTCTCATTTTTGGGGACGTTTTTTTGGTTTCCTATGGTTTGTAGAGTCCCTTTAGCTAAGATTGCCTTACATCTTTTGTTAGGTGCTGGCCACAGACATGTCCAAACACATGAGCTTGCTAGCAGACCTAAAGACCATGGTTGAGACCAAGAAAGTGACCAGTTCAGGAGTGTTGTTGCTGGACAACTACACAGACAGAATACAGGTGAGTCTTGGCTCTTGAGACTAACAAATATTTGACCCTTGGTGACTGCAGAGATAGATCCCTCTCTAATAAGTTTTCTTACCATGTGCCATCCACAGGTTCTGCGCAACATGGTACACTGTGCTGACCTTAGCAACCCCACCAAGCCTTTGGATCTGTACCGGCAGTGGACGGACCGCATCATGGACGAGTTCTTCCACCAGGGAGACCGGGAAAGGGAGCGTGGCATGGAGATCAGCCCCATGTGTGACAAGCACACTGCCTCAGTGGAGAAGTCCCAGGTGAGATCATATTTTAAAGCAAGCTTTTAGATCTTTGAGTTTGGAGATCAAAGAGCAATGTGCTTTGCTTTGTCTTCGTCTTACTGACCATCTTCTTCCTTTATACTCCAGGTGGGATTCATCGACTACATAGTGCATCCGCTCTGGGAGACCTGGGCTGATCTGGTTCACCCCGACGCCCAGGACATTCTGGACACTCTGGAGGAGAACAGGAACTGGTACCACAGCATGATCCCCCAGAGCCCTTCTCCTCCCTTTTACGAGACCGGAGGGGACGCTGGGGACAAGTTCCAGTTTGAACTGACTCTGGAAGGTGATGAGGGAGAGGACACAACACTGCAGGACAATATTCAACACAAAAGACCATCAGAGACAATCAGTCGAGCTCCTTCTTCATCCACTGAGACGTAGCAGGACACTGGGACAGCTGGCCTTATTTGTTCATCCAGAGACGGAGATCTACTAAAGCTTCCGTCCACTTCAGAAGCTGTTTGGGAGCTTGACTGGTCCAGGAACCTGACGCCAGGTGTTTTTGCTCGACAGCTCAGTTCTTAGAGCTCGGGCGGTAGGTAGCCTTTCTGCGGAAGCGAGCCAGAGTTTGTGGAGCTGTTACAAAGAAAGCTGGACCTGATCCTGGCAGTTACGGTCACTTGTGTTTGTTCCACAATGTTATTCCAGCGTCGGCTGGATTCAGAGAAACACAGAAACACAGCCAGAACGGAATTTCAGATTCGGACACTCAGTTTGGTGCTGGTCGGGGAAGGTATGAAGGAGAACTACTAACTCATAAATGGATTTACTTTTCCTTTTTTTTTACTACAGTGTCAAAGACACTCCTTTTTCTCCTTTCTTTAAAACTTGGCAACACTTGGTTGCATATACATAAAGGCCTTGTTTTACACTTAAAGCCAAACCAAGGATTAAACTAGTTGTCCTGCGAGTCTTCCCTGATTTTGGGGCAATAGGGTTGTGTACCTCAAGCCTGTACATAAATCTAACCTTTCTACATCAGACAGTATTTTATATGTTTTTTAACGTCTGGTACCATGTATCTTGTTGTAAGTGGAACTCAAAAAGCACTTTATTTATGACACTGAATCCACTTTACGATGATGAGCTGTCCCAGGGCTGAGTTCCCTAATGAAATAAAAACAACTCATCATGATTAGAAGTGATTCTGAAACACAGGAGTCAGTTCTCTTTCTCAGAAATGGCTTCTTTGATGCTGATCCTGACATTTTAAGGTTTATCCGTTCAAAGAATATTAGTGAAATACTTCACTGTAACTGGAGCAAAACGATTTTAAAATAACACAAGTTTTTCAAAGCTTTCCGAGTCATGCCAACAGCGAACCTCTCTGAAACATTCACTGACGTCAATGCTTTTTTGTTTCTCGCCGTGTTAGCGTAGACTCGCTAACACAGGATGTGGTGACTAGCCTACACACACACACACACACACACATACGTCTTAAATCATGAAGTTGAACTCTGCTAAGGTTCTGTAGCAGGTTCATTTCAGGCCACGTGGCTTTTATGTTTGCCATAGCTCTTGAATCTAATCAATTACAGCTGCAAACATCTTTGAGCAAAGAATACTATTTGTTTTTTCATCCTGAGAGATGGTGCGAGGCTTTATGTGAAGTGTCTAATAAACATGTAGTTACATATTAATGGCACATGCTATTGCAGTGTAACAAATGGTGTACTCATTAGTAAAGTTTACTTAGTTAATATTGAACTTGATACATATGCATTGGCACAAGCTATACCATAGTAATCCATCTGTATTAATGAATATATCAACTCTTTTAAATTTTTTTAAAGTTGTTAAATGTGCAATTAATGTGCAACTACACAGTTATTACAGGCGCTTCATAAAAAGTGGGACTGGACTGATATAAAAGACAGTATGGCAAAAACAACTAGTGAATTTCCTGTTTTCTTACTAGTATGAAAGGGAAAGCAGTTCACTGAATGTGACAAGGATTTCCAAGTTTTCCTATGACGTCAAAAAGCTACTTAAGCTAAAAAACTGCAAGCTTTTTTTTTTCTTTGACTTGTTTTCTTTTCTTTTAAAACATTGTATCATTGCTGAAGCAATGGCTGAAGTACACTGTCGTGTATCTGTGACTTCCCTGGAGGAATAACATCATTGTTTTTGTTGTTGTTATTATTATTATTGTTCATTACTGTTGTTATTGTTATAATTATTTTAATTTGACCCTGATGTCCTACTCAAGTGAGACCATGATGAACATGTGTACGAGTGTCACTTCCCAAAGAAGCCATTAAATCTGTTTGTTTCTTGAAATATCTGGTCCTTTATTGAAATTCAATATCTGTTTTTTTTTTTCAAATCAAATAGGTTGAGTAGTTTAATTGCACTAGTTTAAGGGCAGTTTTTGCAATAGTAAAATTACCTACTTGTGAAAAATTATTCTAATTTAATGCTAATACTTTGCAGTTTTCAAACAAGCTGTAAATATTATTGTTAATAGTATGACAACTTTTAAAAAAGCAGTTTTACACAAGAATTACATCATTCGAAATAAATGTCCTGTGCAGGTAAGGTGTTGTTTGCTAAAGTTACAGACAGCATAAAGGTCCAGCAGGGGTCTTAAAGTCCACTTGTGGACCTTAAAGGTATATTACATTCTTTTCTCCAGAAGTAAAATACAATATCTGAATGTTTTTATAATTAAATTGATTTACATTTAAAAAAAAAAACAGAATGGGGCTGAAATAAATTAAACTTCAAAATCTACAAATGAAACAAAATGGGTACAAAGGGTTTCTGAATAAATTAGGAATGATGTAACAGCTTCATCTATGTCAAAACATCAAGCAGCAATGACGCTTTCCTCTAAGACCTTAGCACATAGTGAGATATCTGCTGCAGGCTCCGCCCACAATATCTTTCTCCCATAGCCAAGCCATCAGAGCAGATAGAGATCAGGTAGACGTGACAATTGCCATCAGCCGCAGGCAGAAAGCAGCCAAGCGTGCTTTTACAACAAGACTGGATTCAGCTGGATTTGGGGCAGAGGTTACTAGTAAACGTTGGGAACGCTATCGTACTCCAGCATCAGATAATAGCGGCTATTCTCAGTTCTGAAACCTCAGAGTGTTGATGGACATTACTGAACAGTGGACAGAGTGTTTCTCCTTGCTGCTGGAGACGTAAAAATAAGAGCAAAAGCAAACAACGATGTCGTCATGGATTGAAAAACCTCTTGATTTCGCTTGATTTCAAAACCAGACTTCCTCAGATGTTTATCTTTAAAGGGGACCCCTCTGACTTCCAGCAGTTGTTGATATTACATCAACTACCCAAAGACCAAGGGCCTTAAAGGCATCATATTACAAAAATCACTAGTGATTTGTATGAAGTCCACCAACATCCACACACTGTGAAACAAGACTACCCACTGTTTTTGTGGTCTTAGTCAGAAAACATGGGATGAAATGAGATATTCTGATTTTGTGCTGCGGATTATATAAAATACAAAGACTTTAGAATTGCCCCGCCCCTTATCCGATCCTGTCCAATCACAGCGCTGGACTCGTGTTTTTGTGAGAGTACAAAACTAGGTTAAATGCAGCAAAATAGACACAACGAGAATGGAGAAGAATGAGAACTGAGCAAAAACGGCTAAAAACCAGAGCTTCTGCTACTCACTCTTCACTGCTGTGCGCTCAGGGTCGGGGTGAACACCGAGGCTCATCATTTAAAGGTCGGCGCTCATCATTTAAAGGAACAGGCGCTGAAAGCCGCCATTCTGAACAGGGTTGTTTAGACAGGGGGAGGACACTGCTGTGGGGTTTTGACCAAAGCAAGTCACAGACGTTTCATTAAAAATCAGAACTGTGCCCCACTGTGGAGAAAGAGGAGGAGTGTGCCTCTTTAAGCCACACCCTGTAAATGTAACAGACCTAAACTTTACTGTGTATTTGCTTTGGCACAATTTCTGTTCAGAGAGACTTTGATATGGTTCTGATACCATTATTTACAGAGCCAGAGAAAACAAAAAGGGCCTGCATTCAGGTCACTGTTTCTCTGAACTGTGATGACTCTGTGACCCAGATTGCGAGAGGTGACACGGTGGTCAAAATTTCATGAATTCTTATTCAATTGTTCCCACACTATTTGCATGTATGAAACAGGACGTTTTGGAGCAGCTGCACATGAGCCATAGGTCACCGTGCTCAATGCCAAGACTAAATGTCAACTAAAGGGGTATATTCCACATAGCCCCACAGATTAAGGCTGTAGAGCAGTGGAACTGTGCTGTCTGCAGTGAAGCAGTTCTAGAACCTGACCACACTAATGCCATTAAATCCTCACAGCTATGTTCTGATAGCTCAAAATGTTGTGAACACTTCCCGACTTTTTCAGTGACCCTCACTGCAGAGGGCCCTGTGTATTTGAGGACTTTCTACATGAACATGAAATCTCTTAAGGGAAGTCTTATTTTATCCTCCACGGTCTGCTGAGACCCAAGAAGCAAAATTGGCTGTTTACCCAAACACCCAGTGACACCAGGGCAGAGATTTTCCATCGGGGCTCTGGATGAAGCCAAGAAATCTGGAGAGTTTATTTTGAATACGTTTGCAGAGGGCTGAGGTGTGCTGGGGAGTGGCTCCAGGGAAAAGTGCTCCCTGGAAAACCCATTGAACACAAAAGCGCTTGGGCTGGGACCTGGAGCCAAGAACTTGGGGACTGGAGCTTGAAGATTTGGGCCTGGAACCTGAAACCCAGGGCACTAGGGTTTAAAGTCAAGATCCTGGAGACCAGAGTCAAGAGCTTTTAGCCTATAACCTAAAGCCTAGGGCCTAGGAGCTAAAGCAGGGAGTCTGGGGTCAAGATTTTTGAGCCTTGAGCCTAAATGCCAGGGGCCTGGGGCTTGGTGTCAGTCAAGAAACTGAAGCCTAGTATCTAGAACCTGGAGTCTGAAGTCAAGAGCCTGGAAGATGGAGTCTAGAACCTAGAGTCTAGAACCCGAAGGCTGGACCCTTTAACCTAAAGTCTAGAACCTGAAGCCTGGAGCCTGGGACCTGGAATCAAGAGCCTGGACTCTGGAACCTAGTATCCAGAAGCTGAAACCTGGAACCTAGAGTCTAGAACCTGAGGCCTGGAGCCTGGACTCTGGAACCTAGTATCCAGAACCTGAAGCCTGCAACCTAGAGTCTAGAGTCTGGTGCCTGGGACCTGGAATCAAGAGTTTGAAGTCTGGAACATAGTATCTAGAACCTGAAACATGGAGCCTGGAACCTTGAAGCTAGAACCTGAGGCCTGGGGCCTTTGGGATGGAAACAGAACGAGACCTTTACCAGAACAAGTCAACACAAAGCGCTTTCAGAGAAAGGGGTGGGCTTCCTGCTCACTGAGCTTCTTTATCGCTTCCTCAGAATGTGGGCCGGAGGCCAGGGCTCATATCAGGAGGAAGCTTCATAGAATTATTCAAGAGGAAAAAGACAAAGTGCTTGCTGACAAGGTGAAAAATAAAGCTGGGTAGAGGACGTTGGGCTACAGCAGGCGTCTAGATCCGGAGATCCAGACAGTGGAAATGAATACATTTCCAGTTTAGGGCACAATTATTATGTATTTGCTGAATTCAACACATAGAACTGCACACCATGTTCTAGATTGCACTTGACTGTGTTTACGCAGGAACACCAGCTAAACTCATATTCACGCAACACTTACTGGTTAATGATTGTTGATATTCTCCTCCAAGCGTGTTGAGCTCTAATGCTGTTGCATTGAATTGGTTTCCACTGGACTCTACTCATCCCTTCTCAGGATTTCCTGCTCCTCCATCAGGTAAATATGGTCCTGGTTCTGGAAGCGGGTTCTTGTTTAGTCGCTGTTCTCTCATGGTTCAGAGCGAGTCGATTAGGGACTAAACCGTGGCGTGTAAACCTTGCAGAGCGCTGAATGTCCAGAGAGAGTTGTCACTCTACACCACACAATGCAGACGTCCAGCACCAACTCTCCATCTGTAAAATCTTCAGCTGTAGCAGAGATCACGTTTGTTTTTATCCAACTCACGACGGCAGCTCGTAAAATTACACCATGGTCTTTTGAAGAGGTTCAAACGCTCCTTGGATCAGTGGCCAACGAAAGGATCCAGCGAGAGCTGGACGTTGCAACAAGGAAGGAACAAACTCTACTGATCTGTGTTCAGTCCCAAACAACAACAACAACAACAACACGCCAACACACCATGAGTAAACACCGTTTAACGTTACCGCCGCCGTTGTTGTGGTTTCCTAAGCCCACTGTTCCCATTAGAGGAAACCTTAGCACTGGGAGGAAATCAACTCAAATCTTGTAGGGCCCTGAGATTCTGACGTCTAACTGCTGCTGAAACAGATGTTCCTTAGACTCCTCAGCTCTGTTCACTCTTCAGAAAATACAGAGCTCCACCAAGTTCAACAGCAACTCTCGGGTGACTCAGAATATTACTGTGTCCTTCTACTTCTCAGATGTAATTAGGCCCAAGTTGAAACACCAACACAGACCAGACAGAGCATCGCAGGTAACCTTGCAAAAGCTGGAACAAGTCATTTCATCACCTAGACCTGTGAGAGCTTTAGCAAGGAACCCAGATATGGACTGACCATGTAGAAATCAGCCCAGGTTGTTATTTCTGCTCAAGAAAAATGGGTTCGTTACACTGTGAATGGAGAAAGACATGTAGATATGAAACCTGCTATAGCTGGTGTATCCTATATCAATTTGCACTAATATTTTGTAGCATTTTGGTTCATACCATACGTTTGTGGCTTGTTTTTTAGATTTGTTATTCAACCACTGACCTGTCTCCTCCTGCTGTTTAACATCTGTCGCAGGCCACTTGAAAAAAAACATTGTAAGTGAGATTTAAAAATCCATCAATTAATAAATGCTACATAAAATATAAAACACGTCGGGGCCATTTTAGCACAGACTTCATGTGCGACTCATGAACAGTGTGTGTTAGTGTTCATGGAAGCATGTTGTTCTTTGCAGAGGATGCGTCATTTATACCAACTTATAAAATCAACAAACCGCGCCACTGGAGCAGGGGCCCAAACATTTGCATCCAACTTGTAAACACTAAACTGTACTCCTATAAATTTCAGAGGAACATCGCCCCCATCTCATGAAGCCTCCTGGGACCAGAGGGGGCTCCTAAACCGAACACGGGTCAGAGGTCGTCGCTCTTCACTCGTCTTTATTTTGAAACAGGACCTGATTCTCACCACTGAGCCACTGATGCAAAAAACAAGGGTCTGATGGCTCCCGCGTTTATAGTAAACAAATACAAACTGCTCTGAGGCCTGAGGATGACGTCTCTACTTTAGAGTGAAATTACTCAGAACTGTTATTATAGAGTCGTGTTGCGTCACGCTCCAGTCGTTGTATTTTCAGCCATTCTTGCAGCGTCTGCAGCTCTCCAGCACAAATAAAAACAATGGAATAACAATGTTATGTAAGGATAGCGTATGTGATAATTATGCGACAGTATATCACTGCTGTAATCAGTATCGTGTTCCAAGCACTTCGTTATGAGCTCCATCAGGAAAAAGCATAGGAGAATGTAGGAGTAGTTTTGGGTTTAGACAATTTAAAGACTGGGATTTCGATGTTAACGTTATCGTGAATATAGCGTATTAATACTCAAATTTTAAGTTATGTTTTGGTGAGAAAAAAACTATTGTCATTTTTAATAATACAAATATTATCATAAAAAAACATAATATTACGAGTGTTTGAATTTTGAATTACAATTTTATATTGCTCAGAAACACAAACAGGATTTGGATAAATGTAGATCCAGCTGCTCATGTAGCTTTAGAGTGAGTTCATACTTGCAGGTGCTGGAGAGGGAGATAAGGAGACAAAGGACTCAGAGACATATCTCTGAGTGTGTGTGTGTGTTTGTGTGTGTACAAGGAATATATAATGTTGTGGGGACCAAATCCTGTTTACACAATCACTTTGTGGAGACTTCTCTTCCTTGGGAGACCTCATTCTGGTAAACATGCTGGTGTTAAGGTGAGGATGTGGTAAAGTTTAAGGCAAGATTTGTGTAACTGTCCCCACAATGTGCAGAAACTAATGTGTGTCTGTGTGTGTCTGTGTGTGTGTGTGCAGGTGGTGGCCTACGTGTAGCCCAGACAGTCGCTTACCTGTAAAACAACAGCTCTCTTTCACATTCACTTTTTTCCCATCGTCTTAATCACTTCATCTGCTTTATTATCTCTCTGTGACCCGCACACACACACACACACACACACACAAATACAATAGCACTAGGCTATGTTACAAATGTAAACAAATGTTTCAGAGAAATGCACTAAAACATTTATATTCAGTCAATTCCTGCCTTCCATCCAGTGATTCCAGGTGAGCTCCAGCCCCACCACAGCCTTGGTCACTTACAGAAAGGGAATGAATGAACGAATGAATAAATGAATGAATGAGTGAATAGGTCACTTGAGGGTGTTTTTGCAGCTAAACCTAATATTATTTTGCTTTTCTTTAGCCATATATTTTTCATCCCTTTTTGAACTACCAATGTGTGTTTTTGGAGCGTGGGAGGAAACTGGAGCACCCGGAGGAAACCCACTGGGACACAGGGAAAACACACCACACTCCTCACAGACAGCCACCCGGAGGAAAACCAATGGGACACAGGAAGAACACACCACACTCCTCACAGACAGTCACCCGGAGGAAACCCATGCAGACGCGGGAAGAACACACCAACTCCTAAGCGACAGTCACCCGGAAGAAACCCACGCAGACACAGAGAGAACACTCCACACTCCTCACAGACAGTCACCAGGAGCGGGACTCTGGAGCTGTGACAGAGACACTACCTGCTGCACTACTGTGCCACCCTAATGTGAACAAATCTGTCTCTGAAATGGCAGCATGCACACACTGATATGTTTATGCACATCGCCTCCATCACCAACAACAAAAACAAAAACATTTGTGAGATGACTCAGTTTTAAAACTGTAAAATCAGACACGTTATTAGCTCATGAGTGCATCACATTTTGCTCAGTAGGACAGCTAACAGCTCATCAACCATACACAATTAGGACAAGAAGGTAATAAAAAGCCAGCCAGCTTTTACAGCTGTAAATTTGGAATGTTGCCACCAACATGAACTGGTTCACGAACCAGGAAAATTTGTTCAGAGAACTGTAGGTTCTTCAGCGTGAACTGTGGCTGAATAATTAAGACAGGAACATGCTCTGTTTGTGTGTGTTTCTGGGGCTGTCTTTGGTGCAACCCCAAGCGCGTTGGTGTTGGTCAGTTCACAAGCCCAGCAGGGCACTCAGAACTCATTTACACATTATTATATCTCACAGAGAGAGGACTGCTGAATTTGTCTTATTTCATGTGAGTGTGTGTCTTTGCGGTGGGGGTCATTTAAAAAAACTCCATAGAGCATAGCCTCCTTAAACATCACGTTTTAACCCGTTACACTGAATAAATAAGTAACTGTAATTCTTAGATTAACAAAATATTATTGGTCTTCTTTGTTCTTTGGTGGTAGATCATCTAGTGTTTATTTATAAATAAAATGAATAATTAACAAAAAAAAAAAAACACTGATGCTGGTGTTATATTTTATGAACAATACTTTGCACACATTCTTTCATTTCTGCATTTATTACCTGCCCTCCATATTTCTGTACAACACAATCACAGAATAAAAACCATATGTAAACAAAGAAATACCTCTATATGGCTAATGGCAATCTGGCAAAATTAGGCTTGCCTCATTTCAAGAGATCCAAATCTACTTCACACAGCTGCTGCTGGCTTTAGGAGACAGACTTGACCAGAGTTAGGAGACAGAGTGTCAGTGCCCTCTTGTGGTTGTGAGAGGCATGTGCTATACCGGCTCCAAAAGCCATGGGGGAAAAACACGTGCTGCTGTTGTGCAGCTAGAGTTTATTAATACATTTAATAAATTAATCAACAAAATATCTCATTTGGCCATAATTATACAAAAATCCGTCAAAAACATTACAACAATCTCATTGTTTCTACAGTCATTTTCCATTTTATCAACTCCACTGACCACACAGTAGCCCTTTATAGTTCTATAGTTACGGACTGTAGTCCATCTGTTGCTCTGCACTTTGTTAGCCACCTATCACTCTGATCTTCAACACTTAGGACCCACACAGAGCAGGTGTGATGTGGTGGATCATTCTCAGTGCTGGAGTGACATGGTGCTTGTGTGTGTTGTGCTGATACAAGTGGATCAGACACAGCAGTGCTGCTGGAGTTTAAAAGCTCCTCCTCAGTGTCACCGCAGGACAGAGAGTCCCCCAACCATAAAATAACCAAATATGATTGCTTTTGTTTTCTGTGTTATAATAAATCTTCTGATGTGACCTCGGTGCCCTTATGTGTGTGGTTAATGAAACCCTGCGACTGTGTTGCAGGAAAGGCATTAGTGAAGAGAGACTGATTCAATGTGGAAACTCTGCAGCAGGACGGCCTCCAGGCTGGGAACAAAGCCTCGAGATCTGAAGGAAAAAGCCCCCAGAACTAAGAAGCACTTTCATTTAATCAGTAATGATGCTGATGCGTGATGGAACAGTCTGCGATTTCTGAAAATTCATTAGTCAAGGACCAGTTAATCATTTCTCCCCTGATAGCAAGGAGATGAACCACCGTTGTCCCACTGAGGGCAAAGTTGGAGGTCCACTAGTGTTTTGCACAGCGTTTTCTGGGCAGACCACTGGTGATTAAAGAGAATTTTAGACAAAATGACACATTTTAGCACTTTTCCATTCACAGTGCAATTTACATGTTTTTTTTTTTCCTTCATTAGGTTCTTTTGTTATTCTTTATAAATAAGATTAGTAAATCATTTTAATCCAGCACAATGTCAACATTTTTATCATAATCATTTTATATCAGACTTATACTCATTATTATATCTCTTATAGTTGTTGGTAATATTTGTATTAGTTTGTTCTCCAGAATAAAAGTCTCTGTGAATTTAAGGAGGAGAAAATTTAATTTGAGGAGATTATAAATGAGTTATATCCTGTACAGGACAGTAATCTGAGTGGTCCGATGGTGGACCAGCAGTGGTCTACAGTCAGTGGTGTGCCAGCCTTTTTATGTCAGTGGACCGATATATGCTCGCTGTCTGGGTCTCTGACAGTAGCGAAATGTTTAAAGGCCCAGAGGGCTACCTCCAACCACCGGGGGGGAGAAGCCGAAGTAGAAGCTGTTGCCGCAGCAAAGTGGGACAAATGTCCTGTTAAAAGCAAGGTCTGTGATTGTGGTTAACTGCTGTTCTCTCAGGTCTGTTTACACTCAGAATTTCATTGTTTTTAAGGTGGAACGGTGTGTCTGAGGAGAAAAACAACTGCTGTTAATACATGGCTTAAGTTAACTTAAGTCTAAGTTTTTATTCAGTTGGAATCACCACAGAAACTCATTCGTACCATGAGTTTTGTTCTGTAACAATTTTGCACCGTGTTTACTTTCATGCAGTTAGTGCTCTCACAAATTTAGAGACAGTCCCACCTTAAGAGATCTGAAGCAGCAAAAATAAGTCAAGATTACCCATCTTTGGAGAAGGAATAAAGAAACATCGTCATCCTGGTTCACTCTTTTCAACTTTTTTGGTACTCTTTGCTGTCTCAATACTTTCAAATGCCATTTCTCTGCATTGAGCCGAGAGAGAAAGCCTGGCGTGATGAACTGAGACACTATTTTTTCCCCTTCAACCCATTTACAGACACTGGGATTTCGTAAACACATTAGATTGGTTTCCAGTGAAGAACAGGGTGACATGGGGATAAAAAAGTTTTTCCTAATCCAGTGATAGTTCAGTGTACCTCAAACATGTCTGCCCACAAAAAAGTGCCCAAAATCAAACCTGTCTGAATTCAGAACTGCTGAAGAAGTCTCTTACTAAACAACGCTAAGGCTTATGTTATCAGGATAACTGAGAAATCCCCTGGAGAGTCACCTTCAGAACCCTATCCTCATCTTTTGAAGTATGTAATAGGAGTTACACTCTCACACACTGTCCAGAACAGAACACAAAAAACAGTCCACGGCTCAAATCAATAATCAAACATTTTATTGTTGAGGAAAGTCACAGGTCGCAGTCACTCAAGCTGTTTATTAGTGCAAGAATAAACGTAACCATCACGTCACAATCCCAGAAGGCTGCGGTCAGATGGACCCTCACAGAACATTTTACAAGAGTTTGACTCCACGTGTCCCTGTTCTTAACGTAAACAATCAAAGAAAATGGTATGCGCCAAACTGACCCCTGTCCAGCCTAAACGGTTCACTGAACCAGAAGGGCATCCCACAAAGCAGGATTCTCAGTTTAGGCAGATAACCTGAGCATTGACTTTTGCTCTTGGACTTAGGTTATGTGCCTAAATGCCCACCAGGTCCCACCCAATCAAAGCTCATTCACGAGTTGTCCAATGTGTCAAAAAATAAGAGCTCCAGTCTAAACTAGCATTACTTCTAAACCCTGCTTTGTGGAACAGACCACTCAGAGGTTCTCTGTAGCGTTTTTTTTCCCCTGAAGAATATCATGGATCCATACGGATCTGGGGGAAATCCTCCCTCTTCAACTCCAAACGCAGCACAGTAAATGCTATCACGTCTTCCGTGTTCGGTGTTGAACGTCCTGCCCATATAATGCTCTGGACCTTATCCATTTGTTAAAGCTGTCACAGACAGATGGCTTGCAGAATCCGTCCCGCAGTGTGAACGCAGCTTTTGACTCTTGTTCCTTGCACAAAAAATGATCAGTGTAGTCGTTTAAAAAATAATAATAATTAAGAAATTGTGACATTATTTACAATAAACATCAACAGGTCTATATAATAGAGAATACAGTACAGGTTTAACATAGTCACCAGGCTGGCACCGATGAGTCTTTATAAACATAACAGTCCGGAGGAACAAGTGTTCTTCAGCAGGTTAGGTTTTCATTCAGTTCTTTCAAGGAGGGGAGACTAAATTAAAGGAATTGATTGTGATTTCAGTAAATTCCAACAATAATACAAAAATAATGTAAAAATAAATACAGTTTTTCAGCTGGGATTCCATTGTCCTCAATGGATTCTGACAGAAGTTGGGAGATTTACTGGCACAATGACTTCCACCATCTGGTAAAAAGATGAACTCCACACATTTTCAGGATTTCTGCTCAAGATTCAAAGAACATTATGTAAATAAGTACAATTAGTGCTGAATTATGAGGAAAATACCTTTTTTTTAGATTTTCATTTTGCAATTATTTTCTAGAAATGAAGCTCTAGGCCTCTGTTGATATCCAAGATCTGGATTTAACTCAGACCACTGAATGTAGACATTCAGTCAGTTGTGGTTATGTCCACGGCGCAGTGTGTGGTTCCCACTGACTGCTCCCACTCTGTTATAGAAGTTAATGCTCCCATTTAAAGACTATTAAGACCTGTTACCTGATAACACAGGCTAGAATTAAGCCTGCATCTCTTTTGTGATTTGAAAGCTGCCCTCTTTTCAATATAAACACAATCTTTCGATCACTTTATGTAGCTTTTAGAGGAGGATGTCTGATTCCCATCACCACCACTGTGAATGCATCCTGACTCCAATGGCTTTACACAGAAATTCTGAAAAATCAGTGGAATTCCCCTTTCACAGACAACACTGCTGCATGAACATTTATGCAAACATATGCAAGGTTCCAGCATGCTGATAGAACTGAGATTTCACATGAAATCTATGCCCCGAAACGATGATTCCTCGGATTACGCTCGTCCCAAAGGCAGCCCTCATTCATCTCAGGACACAACACTGTCTCTGGTCCTTTCTACGTAAAGATGAGTTTCTGAAAACTGGGGTGGGGTTGCCCTTAGACTTTGGCGCTTTGTAGTAATGGGTTCACAGGAAGCTTGGCTGAACCAGATCTAACTTACATCCAGCTGTTTATCAAGCAGCTGTATCTCCTTCTCTAGCTTCTTCATCTTCAGCTGCCGGTAAGCGATCTCCTGTTTGAGGTACCGTTTATAGAGGGAGGTCACGTCCTCGTCGCTCTGCAAACGAAAACATCAGAGATAACGTCACTGTCAGAACAAAACTTCTGATATCTTTTTTCAATTTTTGCACTGCGCAAGTTTTATCACAAATGGACCAATAGGATTGCTCCAAATCTACCTACCAGAAAGCCTTAGATTAACTTACAATAAAAGAGATTTTAAGAAGAGATAAGGAGACACGTAATGAATTAATACCTCCTCGTCTGTGTAGCGGAAAGGGCCAGAAGGACCAGGTTCCTCATGGTCTATGAAGGTTTCGTTCCCCTAGGAATGAAAACAAAGTTCAATCTGGTGTAAAGAGTGTAAGGGACCACTTGCACTGTGGTCATCCCACCTCCAGGAGACGACTACGCTCCTGGCCGCCTAGTAATCAGCCCAAGTAAGAACAGCTGGTGCTGACCCTTTATAAAGGTGTCTTGAATTTACTCTGAACCAGACCATGTCAGTAATTGGGTATTTGAAGAAGTCTTCGGGTCTTCATTTGTGCTTTCTACCTTGTAGGTGAAATTCACCATAAATTTTCCTTTCTATTCTCCATATTTTGGAGAGTACTTCTCTGTTGGAACTTATGTTCCACTGACTTGATTTCTCATTTTCTTCTTTTTAAAACACAATTTTGTTAGAGGTTTCATTTTCACCTCATTCTATTATTCCCACATTTTTGGGCTCGTTTCTTTGCACCCTTTTGCTTTGATGTCAGCTGTGGTTCCCTGGTGGTGCAGTGGGTTTGTCAGCTGATTGCCACATTAAAATGGCTCTAAATTATAATAATTATGGCTCTGGACAGTGACACTTTGAGGGAAATAAAGAAAACATCAGCTTATTTCTATCTTTAGTTTTGTTGCAATGTCTATGAAAACTAAAATATTGTGAAAAACATGTTGACGAAACTCGAGAGAGACTGTGTACTCCAGGACATTAGTCCTCCATCCTACAACAGCCGCAACTCAGCCCAGGGGGTTTTTAACCTGCTCCAGACCTGAATAAACATCTCAGTGGAAAGAGATTCTTGAGTAAAGATGAAATGTATTTTTTTTTAGGGTAGTGTAAAGCTAATTGCTAAAGCTAACAAACCAATTACTAGGGTGTGTGTGTGTGTGTGTGTGTGGTGCTTGAGTCGTGAATCAGCTGCAATAAAAACACAATAATAAATTCTTTAGGAAATGAAACCTTACCTCGTCAGAATGAGAACACACCACTATGTTCTTGTCATCGTGTTCGGAGTCAGAGTGCTGGAGGAACGAGAACAACGTTGAATTAGGAACAAAGACTAACTCGCTCACTCATTCATTTATTTTCCACTAATGCTTCATCTTGATTGGGGTCACGGTGGGTCTGGAGCCTACCCGAAATTACTGAAATCACATCAGCAACACACATTGGACATGGCGCCAGTCCATCACAGGGCATCTAACACATGGGCAATTTCACAAAGCCGATCCATTTACCAAAATGTATTTTTGGACTTTGGGGGACACTGGAACACCTGGAAAATCCACCCATTGCCTTATGAGAGGATCAAACCTGCAACCCTAGGAGCCTGGAACTGTGTGGCTGAGACTTTTGTTGTGGTGCCAATGCTCTGTCCTGGGCAAAGTCTTAACTGAACCTTAGTGTGAAGAGAGAATGAGTAAAACTTACGTCGATTGCTTCTTCCGCACTGTCTATAATGGTTGGCACCGGCTGGATTACAGGACCTGAGCTTTCTGCCTCTGAAACAGAGTTCAACATTCAAGCTAAAACATTTAAACCCAAAGTCAAGTATGTCTGACACAACCCTCAACTTATCTGTCTAACTGTCTAACATCCTGCTTTGTGAAAGACTCCATCCCCTCCTTCCTGATGGTCAGGATCACAAAACGGCATCAGTCAGCAAACTCGCTGGCATAGGTGACTTACCTGTGGAGCTGGGGCTCCTCACACACGCTCCAGTGTGATCGGATGAGCCGGCCCAGCCGATGGCATCCATCATGGGCCGGCCCCTGATCTGCCATAGCGCCAGCTCCTCTGCGTGTGTAAAACCGGAGGCTGATATTCCTCCAAGCATCTGCTTCTGAGCCCTCTTTCTGTTCGCTACAAAAGACCAGAGCACACACTTCACATCACCTGTTTCACACAGGAAGCCACGGAGAGAAATGGAAACACTTACCACATTGCACAATGTTCTTGTACTTGACCTTCACCTGCTGCCATGTCCTCTTCACGTTATTTGGGTTGGAGCTGGAGGAACAAAAGGAACAGACCCGCACAGATTTCACTAGAAGTAGTTCAAACCCATGCCTTTCTGGCTTAAAACAAGTTGTGTTCAAATGTGTCTTTAAAGCAATCAATATTTCCTTCAAAGGAAACTCCTTCAAAGGGTTCCCTCTAATACAAAAAAACAAAGATTTTAAAAGCATACTTTTAATTCACTCTCCATGCCATTTGGCATATCAGGGGAAAAATGTTAACCTGTAAAAGCACATCATTTTGTGATGTCACAAACACTAAGGCTTTTACGGCTAATGTCTGCCCACTCGTGCCAAAGTTATAAGGAGGGTTTCTGTGCACTTCTGAACTTTAAAACATCAGTGGCCTGGTGTTGACTGACTGTAAACATGGGGTGGATATCGTGGGGGATCCTTTCCATGGAGCACAAAGGCTACTGATCAATGGGATTCTTCGTCTCACATAAGTTGTACTTGTCAGAAATATAAATAACCACTATCAAAAATATGCTGTGTAAAAATGTATTTCTCATTTAAAGGAAAAAACACCTGATATAAGCCACACATACACGTTTAAAATTTAATGTAAGAACGTGTGTGTGTGTGTGCTGATTTTAAAATTATGTGACATGAACTTACGCATTTAACCTCTCTGCTATTTTCTTCCATGCCTCCACTCTGGACCTGGCTGCTGCGGCTGTGTTACATTTCGCTGTGATGATGGCTTTGTACTCTTCGAAGGTCTTTAAGATAATCTCCTGCTCAAACTGGCTGAAGAAAGCTGCTCTTTCCCTGGCCATCTTTCAGCTCTCTCATCTCTTCACCTTCTTCCTCCTTCACCACTTTCTGAAACAAAAAACACACACAAGCACACAAAAAGCGCTTTACCATGATTACTTGAGCCAGACATAAATAATCATATAGCTTCTCTTGGCAACAAAGACAGGCTTTACATATCTGGATAACTATATCGGGCTAACGCGGGTTTAATCCACATAACTGCAGTTCCACGGCATTAAAGGGCACGGGTCTACATCTTCTAATAGAAAACCTCTGTTTAAACCTTGTCTGTAATTTGTAAAATGTATAAATAGCGTTAAAAAGCCCTCAAAACTCGGTTTGTTTCGGACTCACCGCAAGAGCGAGAAGAAGCTCAAGAGGGTCACGTGACCGAAGAGAAGCCCGAAAGCGCACCGCCGATTGGTGCCGCGCTGGCCTGACGTAAGCAAATCCGCCGCGTTAACGGGATTAAAAAATCCGGTTAAATCTGGTTTGGTCTGGGGTCTTTCTTTTTATTTTATTTATATTTTTAAATTATTTTCTCGCACAGTTAATACTGTATCTAGCAACTGAAGAGCCCCGCTTTGCAGTTATATATTTAGGAACTAGTATATTTTATTTAAAATATATTTGTACATCACGATGTGCATAAAATATCTAAACAAAAATTACACTAATTTCTAGGTCCGATATAAATAATAAAATATA
Source organism: Hoplias malabaricus (assembly GCF_029633855.1). NCBI lineage: Eukaryota > Metazoa > Chordata > Actinopteri > Characiformes > Erythrinidae > Hoplias > Hoplias malabaricus. Next base: position 24,132,355 of record NC_089808.1, read on the forward strand.
AAAAGTAAAATATTTACCTCTGATGCTTCGGAGTTATCCTGCAAAGACGAGTTTTACATATCTGGTTAAATACATCCTGCTAAAGCTGCGTATTCTATTACATCTAGCACGAATATGAAAAGGATTAATTACTCCCTGCGTCTAACCAAGACGCGTTGTTAAGCGACAGAAAAGAGAAGAGGATATAAACAACCAACGAGAAACATAAAGATGCAATGTTGTCCAAAACAAGACACGCTCCAGGCTAAAGCCCAAAGTACTGTTAAAGTCGACTCTGAAGGAATCGATTCTTCTACTCAGTGTCGACTCAGACACGGACTCTCTGGATTGTTGAGTTATGTTATATGACTCATGACGGTGGCGCCTTTTTATCTTTCCCCCTGGTGCTGTAATTGAAGTCGGGGAATTGACTATATTGGTTCCAGCGGCAAGAGTCGAATACAGAAAACACTGAATCGTGACATAACTGAAAAAAGTGAAGATCACCTGAGTCAAGAGAAGCCAGCGTGGCCCCGCCCACCAGGTTAACTGTATTAAAAATTCTGGTTAAAAAGTTTTATTATTTATATATAACAAACTTGACCGTTATGGATGAGGAAACATAAGACTGTTTATTGAAATAGCCTGTTTTAATGAACCGAACAATTCCAAAATACCACTACTACTAATAATAGCAAGAATAATATCAGACATTCAGTAATATTGAACAAGAAATTAAACATAATTTAAATAAGTAGACAAAGTACAGCAGAAAATAATTTCCCTCTGACACACACACACTCTAGGAATCGAACCCTGAAAGTCAATCTTTGAGTTGGCTCTTTTGGAGTCCACTTCTAGCTGCGCTCAGGACTCATCTCAGATTGTATCCGACTCATCTTTGAGTCTTTTTTTAAAGAAGAGTCGACTCCAGTTTTACCAATTCACCTGTTTTAATGGTGTGTGTGTTGTGTGTGTGTGCAGTCTGAGGTTTAAATCAGTCATGGGTTCAACCGACTATTCATTGGAGTCGGTTCATTTGAATAATTGACTCTTTCATGAACAACTCGCCACTTGTTTTAACCGACCGCTAGACTGCGCTGTCAAATATGGCTCATATCTAGGAGCCGGGTGTGTTGTTTCCTCCAGCGGCAAAATACATGTTCTAAACCCGCCCTCACTGTCCTCAGCATCTCTCTTTCAGCACCGAGGAGAGGGGAGAAAGAGGGGAAGCCACGCATTTGGGATTATGAACCGTCCTTTCCCCGACCTCTGTCACTGTCTTCTTCGTCCATCTCCTGCTTTCTCCAGAAACACAGCGGAATGAGAAGCTGCAACCATGATGGAAGGTAAAAAACCGACAGAAATGCTCAGAATTTAACCTTCATATCATCCCTTTCCTCCCCACTCAGAGAGAGAGGCTGTTTGTGATCCCTTTGAGAGCATTGCTTGGTCTTTTATTTTCTGTGTTTGAGAGATTAGCTCCTTCTTGGAGCATTTCATGTGATCCTTGCCCTTTATTCATTCTTAATTCATCCTTAATTCTGTCAGTTTTCTGGTCCAGAGGCTTGTTTCTCCACACTCAGGCCTTGGATCTCTTTTTCTTCTGATCCTGGGCCTATACGAGACCATTTGAGCTTGAAATAGAGGGAATTAAAGGAACACTAGATGGTATTTATTTATACTATAAATGACAGCTTCAAAATCAACGTGACGCTCCACTGAGTTGTAATAGGGAGTATAGAGCCTCTGTCAGGAACTGCACTATGTACCTTTTGGAGGATGGTAGGAAACCAAGTTGGTATTTTTCCCTTCTTAAAAATGCAAATTTCCTGTACATTTTAGTGCAGAGTTCCTATTAATTTGCTGAATTTAACCTGTCAACCAATAAACAGTGTCATAACTTCTACACAGGGCACATTTGATAGTTAAGTTACCCCTCCATATTTTACACTCTTCCCAATCAGTGTCAACACGAGCCCCAAAACCCACCTGGAATCAGTGCGGGCAAAGCTTTTTCACTCACACACCCGCAACTGTGGACAACTTCAAATAGCCAGTCCACCTACCAATTAGTGTGTTTTGACTTTGGGAGGAAACCCACACCACACTCCTCATGTTTATGTGCATCGAGAATGTCAACAAAGCGTCTTCCTGGGTGCCTAGATTTATGACTGTATACATAAGGACTAGGTATTAAATCTTCATAAGCAAGACTTCCCCAGCCAGCTTTTCTAAGTCCCATCAAAGCTCCTGTGCCAGTCCCTTCAGGCTGTGGATTCTTGTGTCTTGTTTGGAGGGGCTTTTATGTTATGAAGCCAGGACATGAGGGTAAGAAAAGCCAAGACAAACAGTGTGAGGATGAGGAGGGTTAAAATGTCTTCATCGCCCTCTAAAATATTATTAGGTGAACAAAAAGTCCTCCTTATTACTTAATAAGACTTGATGCTGGTCTGAATGAGGGGACTATATTTGCCTCTTTCTTTTGGAGGGGGTGTGTGGGCCGGTTGTTTACCCATTTTTCTGCCCAGTATTTTTAGTCATTTCTAATTCCATCCACTAACTAGGACATGCTTCTTCCGAGACATGGGAAGCTCTGCGGTTCTATTCAAACGTAATTGGAGCTGAACACGCTTGGAGGAGAATAAATGCCACACCTGTTGCCTGCATTGAACCGCATCACATTGGGGGGTGGGGCAGAGGCAGGGCTGGACAACAAAGCAATATCAATAAATATTACAATATAAAATGTTTCAATAACAATTATGATTTTTAAACACTTTCAGTATTTCAGTATACATTATTTACAACATCAGTCACTGACTGACGGTCGTTACAGGGTGCTGTCCATTGCACATTGCAAAAATATTAATATTGACAAAGCCAAGAGGTTAATATTTAATGTCACATTTCTCATTTGTTCTCGCCAGTTACGAAGTGTATCATGATTAAAATTTTGCCCCATATCGTCCAGCCCTAGGACAGAGGGATGGCCATTCTACCCACCCATAGGGAGAGACCTTCTTGGACACTCATCTAAGAATGGTTGTGGCATCACCAAGCACTGAAGGCCAACACTTAGCCAATATTTAATTCAGTGAAGAATCTCCTATATAAAGTGCTTTGTAGCCCAGTTAACCATCCCTCTGTGGCCCTTCTATTAGATCTGGATGTTCACATCAGTTTCCGTGTCTCCCTCTTTTCCTCAGGACTGAAAAAGCGAACCCGAAAGGCCTTCGGGTTACGCAAGAAAGAGAAGGATGCTGATTCCGCGTGAGTAACTTTAGTTCAGTAGTTTTGAAAACATAATTGCTTTGGTGTAGTGGTTCATGGTCCAGTGTTGGGACATACAGTAATGTGCAAGGCTCAGAGGCCACTCTTCATTTCTTTCTAGCTTAAACATTTATTACCAACAGGTTACTCATATTTCAGAAGATGAGATGTGAAAAGCATCAGTAGAAGACAATTAAAAGTAGAGTCTGACGATGTCCTCAGACCTGTGCACTCAGTGAGAGATTACTTGGATCATGAAAAGCAGAAAACGCAATCAAGCTCTAAGAATGAACTTAGGTGGAAGTGTGGAAAAATATTTCTGCAGGTTTTAAACCTGAAAGCAAGCCTTTTGGAAGAACTGAATTTGTAAAAAGGATATAATAAAGGCGTTGACGGTCTTTGACTCTTGCACATCACTGTATAGTTTCAATGGGGAAACTATTTGAATTCTCCTGTGGAAAATACGCAAGGGGTCCATTTGTGATCAGCTGAAGGAGGTTTTTGGTTTTGTTTCAGGGGCTCGCCAGACAAAGACAAATCAGTAAGTGTCGTACAGCCTTAATGTGCGTTTACACTAGACCTGTTTAAGACTATAATAATAATAATTACAATAATAATAATAACAACTGATTTTTATCCATAAATAACTATATTGATCTCAGGTTGTTGCTACATAACCATTCGCTGAATTCAATGTCTTTTCCAGAAAAAGGCCAATGGAGCTCCAAATGGATTCTATGGCGAAATAGACTGGGATCGATATGTAAGCAGCTAATCTCATGTTACAGCATGTGGTACAGCATATTTTAATATATCACTGCAGTACTTACTGTCCTTTATTCCAGAACTGTCCTGACGTGGATGCTGAAGGATACAGCATTAGACCTGGAGAACAAGGGGGAAATATCCTTTAAACTGTGCACATTGGACTTCATTTTCTTAGTCGTGAACAGTCAGATCTGATCATAAATTGAGCACACATAATATTCAGTGTTTTGGTATTTATTATTTCATTGTTGGTCATGACAGTTTAACAACGTGAAAAAGTGCTTGATTTGCGGTAAATAATAAAGTATCAACATCTATTTTAGGAATAATATTGGTAAAACAAATGGATAATAATAATAATAATAATAATAATAATAATAATAATAATTGTAACATTTACAATTTCCTAGTGTCCAACTATAGCTATAGAGTGTAATTCATATTTACAGCACTGTCCTGAAATCTCAAGGGTAGATTTAGTGTTCTACCCACCTCCAAAGGTTACATAATGCAGTTTCCTTAGTGCTGAGCACAGAGTAGCAGTGACAGAGGCCCTATTTTACCTATAAAAAATATTATCTTCAAAAGGGGAAACTAAAAAATTACATGGGCCTTGATTTCCTGAACTAAAGCAGATTCGTCAACTGCGCTCAGATCTTTGCTTGTTTCCACATCATAAAGCTTTATAAAAAATATTTATTCAACTGTTCATTTATTTTCCAATAATTAGAAACAATCAGTGGATGTTGTCATTACTTGCTTTGAAATGGATAGATAACCTGTGTCTACAATAAATAATGTTGCTGTGTTTTATATGCAAGGTAAAATGCACTGTATAAGGCAGTTGCTATGAAGTGTACTCTTAGATTCACTGCACTCACTACAGCACAGTTAACAACCACCCACTGCTCTTCTTGGCTGTGAAACTTCCTTTTCACACTGCTGTTGTTGAGATCCTCTTACTCCAATCTTTTCCCTTCTCTGAAACACTTGATAGAACTAGTGAGCGAAACCTGTAAAGCCTCCATGATTTAATTTTAAAGGAACAGAAACCAAGGTAGATTTCTGGGAAAATTTTCCTTAACAGAACTTCACCACCCCCCAAAGCCAGAACCTTCTACTCGTCCAGCGAGTCGGAGGGTGAGGATGAGCAGGGGAAGAAGTTTAAGATCAAGATCAAGCCCCTGGCACCGGACAATGGCACTGTGCCTACCATGGATGAGCTGAAGGCCTCTGTGGGAACCTTGGCCATCTCACCTTCTCCACTGGTAGGTTTACTATTGGTATTACAGCAACACCAGGTAGTATTTTTACCTTAAAATTACAGCTTCAGAATCATTGTGATGCTCCAGTGAGCTCTAGTAGTGAGAATAAAGCCTCTGGGCTCAGCACTGCAGAAACTGTACTATTTAACTTCTAGGGGAGTGTAGGAAACCACCCTTGCTCCCCTTTATCCTTGATTTCAGGACAGTGCTGTAAATGTGAATTAAACTGCAAATGTTGAGGGATCACAGAAGCAAAAAATACCAAATCTTACCTACTGTTGCTTTAATAGTCCCTGGTTGCTTCTTAGGGCCTACACGATAAATCAGTTGGACAATAATATCGGTCAATATTTGTGACCTGCAATACTATCTGTATCAGAGGAAACATATTTACAGGGATTCCTTGGTCTCCTTTTGTCACTGCGAGGAGCGTGGTGTGTTCTCCCTGTGCCTGTGTGGGTTTCCTCCAGGTGCTCTGGTCCCCCATGTTTGTAGCTGATGTCCATTTTGATTGAGCGCCCCCTAGCGACAAATACCTAAACATTTTCACTGCTCAAGTTGTGTGGTTTTTGCCCCAGACCGCCGTCTAAAGAAGTGAGCTCTGTCCGCTCAAGACCTTATGTTACACCAGCTTTGAATTAGGCTTTAGTCTTTTAAAGAGTAATGTTTTTCCTGTCAGTTTATACTCCTTGTTAACATGCATGAAATGTCCTCTCACACGAGTGTCCAGTGCTCAGAAGGACATTAGTGTGCTCATGTTACTGCGTCCTTACGGTGTCTTTGCCTGTGCTTTCTCTGTTTCACTCCCACTACAGAGGAGAAGTCCGGTAAGTGCAGTGGTCTTGTGGTCCTGAGACAGTGTTGTGTTTCAGGTGTCTGCTGGGTTTTTTGTTTGTTTGTTTTAGTTTGTCATGGCATGTTTGATAGAAAAGCATGCGTGTGTGTGATCCTGATATATGTCACGCTGTGGGAACCAAAATATGTTTATACACACATTGTGGGGACTCATCTTCGTTACGGGGACGAAAAAACATCCATAACATCATTATAAGTTGAAAACATTTTAGAGTTAGGGTCAGGATAAGACTGAGGGATAGGCTTGTTGTACATATAGTTAGGTAGGTGAGCGAGTAGTGGGGGCATTCCCCATTGCAAGGCGGGGTGCAGCATAGAGATGAATAAGATACATAATGCATGTCTCTTTTGTGATTTCTGTTTAAGATATTGTCACATTGCACACTCCTATCTGAAAACAAAAGCTAATACTTTGTTTATTTTGTCCATGAGTGTGAGTGATGTCCAGCGGTTTTTAGCCTGACCCATGACTGATACACATGTTTAATTTATGTTTTGACTGATTTATCACTCACTTTCTGACCAGGTCTCTTCTTTCTTCCCTTACGCTGGCCACAGAGGCGCAGTCCGGTAAGTTTGCAAATACAGGCAAGAATGTTTCAAGAATGAACAATGATCATGTCTCTCATTCTCTCTCCTGCATGAAACACTGCATGAAGCGCTGCATGTACCATGCAGAGAGAGATTTATTTTAATCATGAGTAAACGTATCTATAATACTTGCCTAGTAAAACTGCTGAAGTGTGGTTTCACTTCCTCTGTCTGACACTCTTTATTGTCCTTATGTGTTTGTCACCTTCTCCTCTGTTCCTCTTTACAGTGCCAGCTGAAACGAAACACATCGTGTAAGTGTTCTTGTATAACATATACGGTTAATGTGAAGGTACTGTTAGTCATTATTCATGTCCACAAGTTTATAGACCCCTTATGATGCATGAATACACCATTATTTTAATGTGGATGCATTATGATCTCCATAGAAAAGCAAGAAACAATGCTAAACAATGGCTGGAGGCTGATGTTTCCAACATCTGGTGTAGGACCTTCCCAGAGAGTAGAGGCTGTTTCTGCATGTTGGGATTGCCAACATCGTATTAACAACCGTTATCATAGAGGGGAATGTTGGTTGAGCAGCTGTTCAGACATTTGGACATGTAGTGTGTCCTGTCCATATTCACAGTGCATGCTTTTTTTTTTTTTACTTTTCTCTCCCAGGCGAGGAGATCGCCAGACCTCGACGTTCCACTCCGACCCCAGGGCCTGGTCCAGACACACCCAGGTCAGCCTGCCACTAGCGTCTGCACATGATCAGGACATTTACAGACTCCTCAGTTAGAAAGCGTTGTTTGTGGTTGAATTTAATCGTGGTTTGTTTTTGTTTCCTTCATGCTCTTCAGTAAGAGGTTGTCGGACAATGCCTCTGCTTTCTTTGGGCCTCCGTTTGAGACCAACTTTGAAGCACAGAACTCCGAAGGTAAGATGTGAGACACATAAAAGTGAAATTTTGATCTAAAAAGGGAATTTTGATCTAATTTCTAATCTCTATAATGTCATTAATCATTTAGTTGTTAGTTTTTGCTAACAGTTTTAATTTACAATCACACTGAAAACCAGTAGAATGTAAGCTGAAGTTAATGTCGTTTCAAGAAGCACCTTGTTTCACAACACTGCACAACACTGGAAAATTATATTGCAATAATTTTGTCTGCTAAATACATTACAATATTAAAAAAATGTCACTCGCCACAACTAGCAACACACTCAGTGTATCTGAGATTTGAGTAAAATAAATTGTATTAGGCAGTTATCTTGCTCTGGTAGATATGTCATGGGAAAGGAGAACAGTGCGAATTTCCCTTTTAAACCAAGCAGTAAAATGTTGTAAATGAAGCTGTATTCAGTAATTTAAATTAAAAAGCAGGTGTGTTTACACAGTCAGACCTTTTGGGCATCTCTCTCACTTACACTCTGCTCCCTCTTTCACTCATCTGCTCCATTCAGGCTGTAGAACAGAGTCTACAGAGTCCATTTCTATATATCAGTAAGACAAAAAAAAAGACATACATATTCAAATTAATGCAAAGCCAGCCCCATCCACAATGTCGTCTTACACACTTAAAAATAATTATTTCTATCTCTGTTTCTACTTGGTCTGATGACATTAAACAAAAACATCTATGGCATCTAAAGGCTGCACTTTCCAGAGAAGTTGACAGAAATTTGCCAAAAAAACACAACACTGAATGTCCTGTTATGTGACTATTGCACATAAGCTCGTCAAGATGATGATCATGAAATCTTAGAACATGTTTCCCCCATAAAACTGTTTTTGGAGATCTATGTTCCCTCTCGCTGGAACTCTCCAAAAATTAGTATCACTGGGTTATTTCCCTTCGGTCATTAGCACTCACTCTGTGAATGATCCTGCTGAACCCAGTTCTGATATTTCTTACACTGAGAACCCCCTCTCCCTGTGTTTAGTCTTCATCGTGGAGCCGGAGCTCTGGTGTCAGTCAACGCCGCAGGCCACCTCCCCTCTGAACAGACATTTCCCCACAGGAGGTAAAGTAACACTGATTGAGCATCACTCCCGCAGAGCTGTTCTCCAGGTTACAAAGGCTGCCATTTTTTTCTGATCGCTGATCTTCCCCCACAGCTCCGCCTCCTCTTCCTCCGAAAAACATTCCTGCCACTCCACGTGGATTCAGGTCCACTTCGGAATCCTCTGGTAAGTTTTGTGGATTTCATGAGCACAGACCAAGCTGTCCTCACTCTCACTTCCCTTCCTCCATCTAATGAAAAATAACATCTCATGACTTTATTTATTCTCATTCAATTATTACAAAGAGCACAGTCACTCTGTCCAGGTCCAGACTGAGGTTCGCCATTTGATGCTCGAACTACAGCGATCTATTCAGTCAGCACGTCTCTCTATGCTTAAGAATTAATCTGTGCTGTATTTAAATTTCTTTGGGCAGGTTACTACAGTGTCGTACCTAGTGTGAGAGGAGAGGGATCATCTTCTTTGTATCGGGACGTTCTGCTATCGGACACAACAGGGAGTCCCGCCATGCCCGACCTGGACAATGTCTTTGGCCCTGCTGAGACTCCCAAATCCGGAACAGAGATTGTACAGACCAGCTGGGTCTGCTTTAGTGATGGATCTCCTTCCAGACCTCCACCTCCTGATGAACCTGCACCTTCCCCACCTCTCTCATCTTCCCCTGCGGACTCTCCCCCCACATCACCCCTCAATTTGCCTCCTCCAGACTCGGCTCCTCCCCTGTTGCACCCAATCCCTCCCCCAGACTCACCTCCACCTCCTCCTCCCTCTATATCTCCACCTCCAGACTCACCCTTAGCTCCAGAGGAACCAGCGCCTCCTTTGCCTTCCACCTTCCAGCTCCTGGAGCCAGGGATCTCCCCCAGCACCCCACTCCCTCCCCTCCCGGCTGAGAGATCCACACACGGCCCTGTCCCTCCCCCTCTGGTTCTCAGAGACGATCCAAGGCGGACCCCTGACCCTGTAGGCCTCAGAGAGGAGCTCCTATCTTATACGTACTCTGGTTCACCCAAAGATTTCAGCCCCGGAGGAATGAGAGGAACACCACCTCCACTGCCACCTCCAACCTACAGGAGTGTGGTGGCATCTCCAGGACCTGGCAGTGGTCAGTTTTTATTGTATGCACAGTACAGGAGTTTATTAGTGTTGCATTGCTTGTAGATAATTTTAGGGTGATAATGATGGTTTTATGCTCTCCTCAGGTCCTTCCTCTCCTGCACGTCCTGGAACCCCTCACTCAGCAGGAAGTCCCATACCTCCGCTGCCCCCTCGACCATCCTCACGCCCCAAACTCCTGCCTGGAAAAACAAACGTGGGAGAACTGGTACAATAACCACACCTGTGTTTTCCCAATCTAGAATTGTAAACAGTATATTGTCACTGTCCAATCAGAAACACATAGATTTTTGTCTTTTTTAGGTTACTACATCATTTGAACGCAAAAGCTGTCCTTCACATTGTCAAAATTTGATGATGAATGGACCGATATAAATTCTCAAATTACTTGGAATAAAATCTTTTTACATTGACTTCCTTTGAATTTTAAAAGGCTTTTCCTTTTCCTGTAAAGTTGCCATTTTGGAGATGAATGTTTTTCATTGGACAGTGATGATGCTATATGCACTAAAGCAGGATGTAACCCTTGTTTTCTTGTGTGCTGTCGGCTCACAGGCTCGGTCCTTCAGTCCCCCCATCCATTCATGGAGTCCCCCACCCTTCGCTCCTCTGGCCAGAGCAGAAAGCACATCCTCCATCTCCTCTGTGACCTCCCTCAGTGCCGCCTCCACGCCTACACTTGGCCGAGAGCTCAACCTCTCCGTCTCAGGTAAGCTGCCTAAGTCAACATGTTTAGTCCACCAGTTGCAGAGACGTTATCAAGCTCCATGCTGTGAGTAGGCTTGTCACAATTTCGATTTTCTCTATATCCTATATATATCGTCTCAGAAATAATTGAGATAAACAATATTGTTGTAAATTTAGCACCATTTTATGCCACTGATATAATAATAATAATAAAATACCATTGTAATGCAGTTATACCTCTTTAAAAAGCAATGTACTTTTAGCATAAACCTATTTAAGAAAATTCAGACATTGGAATTGGAATATATAAAATGTTTAGTTTTGTTTTATATATTTAGCATATTTTAATGTTTCCAAACAAACCCACAGAACCCACCCGCAACCTTTGTCCTAGATTTTTATGCAGACTTTACCCTCCTAGCGCCTTAGTAAAATCTATGAGTCAGTGCATGTGTGAACACAGTTGCTAATGTCCCAGAGAATTCACTGTATCTCCTGGACAGGAGCTGCCCCATGCCTAAAGCACGCAGAACATTTTCTGCTGTGAGACACTGAAAATCTCCCACTGTGCACTACATATGGGAAAAGGAGTGTTCCGGGACATCTCCGGACCTGATACTCCGGAGTTGTTCTAGAGATTCTCAGAAGTTCATATGTGAGGGGAGCTTATGTCGGTTGCCTTCTCTTGGCCGTATTAGCTAGTGTCTTCACCCTCACAAAAGCAAAGGATATCTGTAAAAACCTGAAGTGTTTTATACTCTTTTATGAGAATGTATTGCCCAGTGATGGACTGGTGTCCTGTCCAGGATGTGTTACTGCCTTGTGCCCAGTGATTCTGGGTAGGCTGTAGACGATGATACTTAAAGATTAGGCATTTACAGAAAATGATGAAGACTTTATTTTAATTGTCTTTTTTGTAATATAGCTCTTGTTAACAAGGATTTGGATTTATTTAGACTGTTGGGTCTGAATATATGATGAGTGGTGGTGTTTGTCCCGTTTTGTGGTTTTTAGCTTGTTCCAGAGGGCCGAGTCCACTCACCATGGGCCCACAGGACACGCTGCCTGTTGCGGCTGCCTTCACAGAGACCATTAGCGCCTACTTCAAAGGAGCTGACCCCAGCAAGTACGTAGAATGTTATACAGTAAAACCCCAGCCACAACAAGGATTCAAGTTTATTAAAAATGAGTATTATATGAGCAGGAATTAATGTAATGAGAGTGCACATATGTACATGTCATACTAAAAGCATATTACATAATGATTTTATAATTCAAATGATTTTACTGTGGATTCAAAAGCATCACCCATGTAAAATGTATGTCATTGATTAAACTGAAAAGTTTAATTGTTTTTAGTAATTTGTGCTTTTCTCTCTTTGCTGTAGGTGTGTGGTGAAGATAACTGGAGAGATGGTGTTGTCATTCCCAGCAGGAATAACCAGGCACTTCTCAAACCACCCCACTCCACCGGTCCTGACCTTCACCATCAGCCGCTACAGCCAGCTGGAGCAGGTCCTCCCCAACCCCCAGCTCCTCTGCTGGTAAAAACAACCTCAGCACTGCCATTAATGCTCCTTACACACAAATAGGGCATACAGTCAGAAGCATGTAGGGCTAAAGCTGTTTTTTTTTTCAGCTCTTAAATATGTTTTACATTTACATTACTCGGTTCAATCAAAGAATTTATATGTCTGGGTTTAGAGAATATTTCTCCTTAGGAATTTGCAAAGAATAGACCTCAGTGTCATTGTAATGCTGGGCACGGCATGAGGTTTCCACTTGCAGGTCATTCCCAGTGAAATGTGCTGTGTCTTACGTGCAGTGACACCATGCCAACCGTCTCGGACTGTAAGGAATTCTGGGTAAACATGCCCAACCTGATGACCCATCTGAAGAAAGTGGCTGACCAGCGACCTCAGGCCACTTACTACAACGTGGACATGCTGAAATACCAGGTGGACCTTTATTTTATTTATTTATTTATTTATTTTATATTTTTCCAGTGAATACATACAGAAGTGTACACTAACGCAACTCAATTTCACGTGTTCATTTCAATGATATATCGATACATATGTTTTATTCCTTACGTCTATTCCCTTCTTTAACAAGTATAAGACAATTAACTATTTACATGGAAATAGGGAAGAGTGAGGGATATTTAGTGGAAGAATGTCATTTTTTCACATATATATCATTAACCAGATTTGCCCAGTCATCTATTACAGGGGGATCAGGAGTCAGCCACCTCCTTGTTATGACTATTTTTAATTTAAAATATTTTTTTACTTGCGGTTAATAAAATGCCCCACAAATATTGATCCAAACCTGTTATAATAGGGCTTATCTCCTTAAAAACAGCGTATCAAAACCCAAAGGTAATTCTAAATTAAATATCTTTTCAAGTGTTTTATGCCAATCTGTCCAAAACTGTTTTAGTTCCAAGCACTCCCAAAATATATGCCAATTGCAAGTCCCTTGAAACCCACATAGTCTCCTACATCTTTGGTTTTCCCTAGTTTTTTGCTTTGGTGTAATTAAAAAGTCTAGTTACAGACTTCCACTCAAATTCCCTCCAGCTCTTTTAATACACTGTAAAATATTGAATATAAATTGAATATTCTGTAAAATATTTTATAAAACAAATAATTTGTAAAAACAACTTGTATAGTGACACCTAGTGATTCTGTTCTGAACCTGGAATTCACTCCCTGACACTCTGAGGGCACCACAGACGAGTGAGAGTCTAAAAACAGACTCAAAACATTTCTATTCATTCATTGTTTTCATTTCTCTCCTACAAATGTTTTAACTTGTAGCACTTTGAGATTTGTTTCAAATGTAAGGTGTGTTACAAATAAAACAATAAAAAAAAATATTATGTGCAATTTTCTGTGTTATAAACGACTCGACAGGTTTCGGCACAGGGCATCCAGTCCACTCCTCTGAACCTGGCAGTGAGCTGGCGCAGAGACGCTAACAGCACAGACCTCAGGATCGACTACAAATACAACACAGAGGCCATGCCCAGCCCTGTCCCCCTCAACAACATTCAGTTCATGGTGCCAGTGGATGGAGGAGTGACAAAAGTCCTGGCCATGCTGCCTCCTGCCACCTGGTGAGAACCTGCCATTCATTGTTAATCCATCACCAGCGGAAAATCAGAGAAAACATTTACCAGATATTAACTGTTTATAAAAGCTATGACATTAAAACATTATTATATTTTATTTATTTATTTACCAGTCTGTAATGTAATCAATAAACATGGTGCAGAAGGAGCCATGTCCTTTTCAGAGGAACAGGAAAATGTGAAACTATAAACTCAGTACTGTCTTTGTTGTTGACCTTTTTTGTTTGCTTGGTAATTAAAGGAACCCAGAAACACAGAAGATACTGTGGAAGATAGCAGAACTCTCCCAGAAATCTGAAAACGGAGGTAACTTTACTACAATGATAATGACATTAGGTATATTTTATAGAATAAGGAGCTTCTCGCCTCCTTTGTGCAGTGTCGATGTATTCAGGATCCCATCCAGCAGATGGCAGCAGTAATGGAGAATTTAGGTAAAAGCCACATAATATGTAAATATATGTGGTCTTTATAGTGTAATTCTAGAATAGTGAGTTATGTTGCTACAATCCACATAGCAAATTATGGTTCTGTTCCCAGCTTGGGCAGGAACACCACACTACACCACAGTTCTTGGGCAAGACTCCTAAAACTATGGTTGTACACTTAAGTGCATGAAAATTTCTGTCACATGCCATAATGTAAATGTATGTGTGTGTTCTTAGGAGTAGGGGCTCTGCTGGGTCGTTTCCAGCTCTCTGAAGGTCCAAGTACTCCCTCTCAGCTGGCAGTGCAGTTCACCAGTGAGGGCTCCACTCTCTCCGGATGTGACTTCCAGTTGGTGGGAGCTGGTTATAGACTGTCTTTGGTCAAGAAGAGGTTTTCCGCAGGTATGTCTGATAGATGTGTTTAACATATAACAAAGTCCTAGGAATCATGGTTTTATATATTACAGATATTTGCATGACACAGAATTTGTCAGCCCTATTAAACATTAAGCTAAATTTGACTAAAAAACAAAAAATAGATTCTATTTGTGAGGAAAATCCAGAGCCTATAAAAGTCTGACTGTAGTGGATTTTCCCTCCACTGAGTTTTTGTGAATTATGAAAATGTGCAAAGAAACCTGACAAAACCTGAAAAGTTAGATTAGAACTAGAATCACTTTATTGGCCACTGTTCTCTGTGTTTAACCCAATCCGTGCACTTAAACACATATTTACACACACACACTAGTGAACACTAGGGAGCAGTGAGCACACATGCCCAGCGCATGGGAAGCAGTTGGGGGTTAAGTGCCTTGCTCAAGGGCACTTCAGGGGTTTCAACCGACAACCTTTCTGGTTACACGCCCAGTTCCCTCACCTGGTTTATACCTACCACACATACGGCACAGCACGTGCCAGGACCTGGGATAGTATGACCGTGGGCTTTTATGGGAGTCCCCCTGAATCTCCTTCATCTTCTTTCCTTTCAACACTTTAGAACCACTCTGTGTTCATATCAGCGCCAACTGAGCTTCTTATTTTAGTGCATGTGTGGATGATTGTACACACGTACAGCATTGCACAAAAGTCAGAGACGACACAGCACCTATTTACTTTCCTGTCAAAACCATTAAGAACAAGTTCTAATGATTCTGATCTTGGGAAATACCTACTCAAATACCTCCATCATTTGTCCCTCATTTTGATGTCTCTCTTGAACACAGCAGCGTACATCATTTGTACGTGTGACAGGTGGAAACAGGATTCATTTTGCCTTTTTTTTCTGCGGATGTTACTTTATTGCGCATATCATTTGCTAAATGTTTGGATGGAAACCTGGCTTGTAATGATTTGTGTTGAGAAAAGATTATTTCTCCCTAGCTCTATCCACACATTTTTAAAGTACAGTGGAAACTGCATATTACACACTCCTTTTTTTGCTGTACAATCTGCATGTCAGCATTATGCAGTAGGGTATCTCAAAACCAACCATGGATTGAGAACCACATCTGTTAATTTAACAAAAAACAATTAGTTTAGTTGTGGCTGCTCAGGGACAGTTACTCTGTTCTTCGTTGTTATTTTGTCTACTGTCTTCTAACATTTGTTTTTCATTTTTTTCTTCCCTACATTCCAGGTAAATATTTAGCAGACAACTGACACTGCTGCCTCAGCGACAGCCAAAACAAAAGCTTCTGGAATTGACTGTGGTGGTGGGGGGATCAAGGACGCTTTCAGTTTTCCACTGAAGAAACTTTTAAACATGTTTTTAATTCTTGAAATACAGAAAAAATTGATAGTTTTCCTTCGGTGTACAGAATAGCATCAGTGTGTGTATGTGTGTAGTAGCTGATATTGTATTTGTATGCAGTAAATTTCAGGACAAATGCAATATGCAAGAAGGCAGAGTTTTTTTAATTTATTTATTTATTTATTTTTTAGTTTAATGCACATCGTCTCTGCCCCTGAATCAAGCATATACACAGTGTACACACTCAGTGATATCATACACTGTTAAAACCAGGGTTTGCTATTCAACAAGAATAACAGAAATGGTGAGGCCTCATTTGTAATCATTTCTACAGTGTATTATTTTTTTCCTATTCTCCTCCCAAGAATGTCAATAATGTGACTCCCTTGAAAAGTGGCTTAGGGCTTGGAATAAGTTGTGATGGTGATATGAAGGGTGGTAATTATGGTTGGAAGAGTTTTTATTACTTTATTGAAATAGTTAAACATTCATGCTGATGGATTACTTCATTTATGTCATTTTGTAGACGTACTATTGGTTTCCTTTAGACAGGAGTACCCAAAGATATGGGTGCCTTAACGGCAAGAATTTGGCAATTACAGTGGTCAGATTTAGGCTGGATTTAAGGGAACTCTCTGTTGAAATTCAGGACTGGAGCAACGTCAAAAGACATTTATGTCATTTCCAGTCAATATAGTTTGAGCTGATCACTGGACTGAATCCAGAGCTCAGGTGTCATCATTGTTCAATATGTTACTCTGAGAAAGAAGACTGAAGGTGTGGAATATATCTGTTAAAAACTTGGATAGAATTTAATGAAATGATTTGTGGCCTCTGAAATGTGAACTGTAATGTAGAATTAGCCAAATCCCGCTACAAAAAAACAGGAACCGAAAGGATGAGTACTTTTTTTTTTTTTTTTCTAACAAAAAAAGGAGGATGTAAGAGAAGCCTAAGACCCACTGTAGCCACAGCCTCTGACTGCTAGCAATAGGCGATTTATTTTGTATTACTTTGGATGACGGAGGTTAGAGAGTTAATCTGATGATGTTGGCGAGATCGACGTGATGCAACATCATTAGATATTGTGCTGCTGGTACAATTCACTTTTCAAGAGCAATGCCTATGTGCTTTTTCTTAACACTCTTCTCGAAAATACTTTGACTGAACACATTTGAAAAAAAGGAAGCTGCATTCCTTAACCTTTCACTGTATAAAACTGTTCCATTTAGGTTTTCCACAAAGTGGATTTTTTTCTACATTTTCCTGTAGCAATATTGAAGAATACCATGTATAATTGTAACATAAGAATTGTTATATGTATATCTGAATGGATAAAGAGCTTCTATGTATTATCATTATTAAGATGATGTTCTTTTATTTTTCATTATCACTTATAGTCTTTAAATTCATTATGGCACTTTATTTCAGTTGGATTTATAACTGCTTTGTTAATCGTCTCATGATTATTGTAACTTGTCGCATAATTTAACATATTATTTATTATGCATTTGAAGAGACATTTTTCCAGAACTAAAGAAACGATGAAACTATGGCATATTTTAGGCATTTATTGATTCTCAAGTAGTTTGGAGTTTAAGAAATTGGTTGTGTCTGTTTACCATGCTTTGTGGCTGCAGTGCTGTTTAAACCTTAAACTCAGTACCAAGTCGATATGTGGATCATTTGCTTTTTTGGATGCTAGGCATTGTACATTCAATGCATTGCGTTAAAGGAATGGTTCACCTTAAAAAATGTACTTAACCCGCGGTCCCCTAACCACAAACATGGGTGGTCTTTTCAGACAAGTTTGGTCTATTACATTTGGAGTTATGAGGGTGAATCTATTAAAATGATTAAGAATTTATTTAGTTTTCATTATACAAGGTTCATTGAAAGAAATAGAGTGACAGCCCCGCAAAAGGACAAATATTTTCAGCTCATATTGTGCTTTAAACTAGGCCACAAATTGATGAAATTAGGCCAACATTGTGTCCAAATGTAATAAATCTATAAACTGATATTACTTATAAATTCTCTTATTGTCTTTTTTTTTGGGTGGGGGGGTGGTAGGGGTTGTGTCCTTTACTTATCAGCTACATTTCCCTGATGCAGAACGAAAGAAGTAAATATCAGATACCAAACACATCTGGACTAATTGACTGTTTGTGGTCTAAAGGGAAAAAAGATCAATGTTTTATGTTCAGAGAACCTTTCCTCCCAAACACCTACACTGAACTGTTTTCAGTTGTGGCATGAGTTCAGATTGAGAGGAATTAACTTGTACATGAAAGCTTCAAATATCGTCATTATGAATGAATCATAATAGTTTTGGTTTGAGCGAGACCGTTACGTTGTTGATAATGAATCTAGGGTTCTGGGCAATTATACGCTGACATGAATTAAGTGGACTTCTTGCATTGTAGGCCTTATTTGACCTGAAAAGGACTTTGAATAAGTTTTCCTTGTGCAATTGTGTATGTAACATTTCACAGAAATGTCCTGTGTTTGTTAAGTTTTCATTCCAGAGATTTCCTCCATGTGTGAAGTTAATATTTGTATTTGTCAGCTGGTTATCTTTGCATCGTGTTCATCACAGAGAAAAATGGAATATGCAAACATTTCATGTGTAGGATGTCTTTTCCAGGTTTTAAGACATTATAAAGATTGAAAAATGATAGGTATATTGAAAATGGAAAATAATGTAATGTATCAACACAAAATAAAAACAAAAATCCCAAACATAAATCACTTGCCTTCCAGTTTCTCATGCTTCTGTTGTCTAAGAAATGTTTATAATGGCAAAATAAAAAGAGATTTGGACGCCCCTCTCTGCCATTGATTAAACCATCAATTGTTTAGGTAAACTAGGTAGAAGATATCCCAAAGAAAAAAAAACCCTAAAATAGCTTGTAACTCTACACCTCCAACTTCATTCAGTATGCATAGTTCTATGAATATGCAATTAGTCCCTGTCTCTATCTCCACCCACCCCTCAACTGCTTGCGTGTAGATTGAAAACCCCGCCCAGCACCATGTTGGTTCCTTGGGTTTGTTGTGTGTAAAGTCCATCCATTATCTGTAACCGCTTATCCAATTTTAGGGTCGCGGGGGGTCCAGAGCCTACCTGGAATCATTGGGCGCAAGGCGGGAATACACCCTGGAGGGGACGCCAGTCCTTCAGACACACGCCAGTCCTTCAGCAACACAGACACACACACATTCACTCACACACTCACACCTACGGACACTTTCGAGTCGCCAATCCACCTGCAACGTGTGTTTTTGGACTGTGGGAGGAAACCGGAGCACCCGGAGGAAACCCAGAGCTGGAATCGAACCCACAACCTCCAAGCCCCTGGAACTGTGTGACTGTGTGAGATGGGACATGCTCAGCCATGGGACTGGCTACTTATTACTTATTTCACCTATGTTATGATAATTTAGCCTTAAAAACGTGTGTGTGTGTTCGGGGGGGGGGGGTATCTTTAATTTATTTCAGCCAAAATAACCAGACGTGTTTCATTTATAAAACATTAAGTTGATGCAAATATAAAGACGAATATACACGTTTGGATTGGATAGTAAGATAAAACTCGAGTATCCTGTGTCGTGTAAAGTTCTGAGCCCGCCCAGAAAGGCAACGTAACACTAGCCAATCCTGACGCAGAGAGTGAACTATTGCTAACCAATCAGTGCACATGTTTCTATCTTTTAATTCGGCAGAACCGCCCCTTTCTCCCACCGTTACCAGGGCACTGTAACAACACACACAAGCTGCACTGGAGCTTCACTTTCAGTTTGTCGTAGTTTTCTTTCAGTTATTTTGGTTTATGACCAGTTATACCCCCAGGTCTAGGCCTGAATATGTTTGTAGATGCTTATTATTGGTGATACTGAACAGTAAAGTTTTTAAAACGTTAGGTTTTTTGGGGTCTTTGAATGGTTCATATTGTGTTGTGTAGAGATTATTTTTTGAGAGATTAATACAGTTTCTGCGTTAAATACTGTCTCTTTTGTGAGGAAAATGTCAGATTTGGCTAAAGAAAAGGCTGCTCGGCTGCTGAAGAAGCGAGGAAGTGTGTCCTCCCTTGGCAGTCATGAGGTCAGGGCCAGGGAGCCAGTGGGAAAAGCCAAGGAGTAAGTCCTTTTTATCCTAGAATTATGATTAAAGTGTCAATTTTCTATACTATTAACTTTTCAGTGACTATTCATTCATTCAGTATGTGTAGATTTATGAATATACAATTAGTCAAGGCCTCTTTCTTCACCCATCTCTCTATCACTCATTTGAAAGTCCTGCCCTGCAAGTGGACTGGATTTTATTTTTTTTATTTCTGATATAAAAAAACACTGGTTCTCCGAATCCATGTCTTTGGAATGTTGTATTTTCAAAGTGAAAATGCTTAGCCATGACTTTGGCTTCTTATTTTGCTCAGTTTTTTATCATCTATATACTGTAAATATTTTTTATGTGTCAGGAAAAGAAAACTTGATATTACCCAACAGCCTCAGCAACTGAATACTAATGCATGGATGGCATAAATAACATTACAGGTTTTAAAAGCCTCCACATTTAACTAATGAAGGGGAATTTCAAACGATTACTCCATTGTTGACAGCTTTAGAAAATGTGGTCTGTAATGCAGAGCAGCATTGTCCAGGCTCATGCTCACTTCCAAAAACAAGATCAGGTCAAGATAAGATAAACATGAATTGAAGTAAACTTGCAATTTCCTATGACAATGACCTTTCTTTCTAGTTCTATCAGTACGGTGTCATATATCGATGAGCCTGGTCATCATGATGATAACCCACGACCCACGGTGCAGATGGAAAACACTTATCAGCTTGGTGAGATCCAGTCATTTTACTGTCAATAGCTATGTTGCTCCTGTAGACAAATATCTCCATTAAGTATAAGTGGATAGAAAAAGACATTTACTGAATATGGTCTATTTGCAAACATAAATATGTACTTATGTTTAACCTGAAATAATATCAAGAATAAAAACAACAATGGCAATCATATAAAGATCTGGTCAGACATTCCCAAGCGCCAGAAAAATCCTGATTAGAAAGTGGTTAATCAGGGGCAAGTTTACCACATAAATAGGTATTGCAATCCTGCTTTGGTAAAAAGGCGCTTCCAGGATATGGCTTTCTGAGTAATGATGGCTTAAGGCTGCATAACTGAAAAATCCAAAAATTTAAGAATAATGTTCCTCAATGTGTGGTTGCAAGGATTTCAACCTCAGTGTTTCTGAAATGTAGCACTACAAGGGAATCACAGTATGTAGTGATATATTGATATTAGTATTTATCCATATTTTTAAACATAAATAGTCCTGTCTTTCCTTTCTGTTTTTCGGATACTTGTGAAGGTCCCACAAAGCGTTTTCCTGTGATGACAGTGAAGGAGATCCTTAAGGATGTGCTGGCTAGCTACCTGCAGGAGGAGAAGTATGAGGCAGAGCTGTGCAGACAGATGACCAAAACTATATCAGAAGTACTTGCCTTTCTCCGTACCGTTACAAAATCTATTAGGCTTCTTTTTGATTAAAATTCCCAAGGAATTTTGTTGGTCTAAAGGGGGTGTTCCTGTCCTAGCAGGAAATCAAACTCTAGTCTGCTGCCTGTAGGATGGTGGGTGGTGTTAAATTTGGCTGGATATTAACCTTGTAGTTCCAGTTCAAACCTGTAACACCATGCAATATTAAAAAAATTAATTTGAGGAAATTACTTATTCATGTTATAACTTAGAAATTATACTGACATCTATTGGCCTGGATGTGTCAATGATTCTGTACTTAACAAAGCTGCCTCCTGTGAGCAACCCACTCTACAATGCAATTTGATTCCTCTTCTTGCGTACATAATCTCTCTTTCCAATTGTTTTTTTTTTTAAGGTGGTGAAGGCCCGTGTGAAAGACATGATGATCCCCCGTTACAAGATTATAGTGCTGATCAGCATCGGCCAGCTTATGGGTCAAAACATGCGCGTGGGCAGCCGCTGTCTGTGGGATGCCACCAGTGACACGTTTTCCTCACACACTTTCAAAAACAGTTCACTCTTCGCTATCGCTAATGTCTATGGCATCTATTTTGAATGAAAGGGGCGATGTTATGATTTTTTCTCAAAATAACTTCAACGTGTATGAGCACAGCATTCAGGAGGTGACTGCATCAGTGAGACCTGAGAGGTTTTCAAATGGCCCAAATTCTAAACGTGTATATATATATATATATGTATCAAAAATGTGTATTTCGGTTTACATTACCATTTTTGTCAATTACCAAACATCTCTTTATAACTTTAAACAAAAAGTGTTTAATATTATTTATTATTTTGCCTTTAATAGTGATATTTGTAAAATGTCCTCTCTTATTATGGGCTGCCTTGCATTGTACTTCAGAAAGCTGCCCATGCAGAAAACTATTTGAAGGAATTTAACTGCTGTAGACTCAATGGGTGACCTTATGTAAATTAATTTATAAACTGACCAATGAAGAGGCCATGTTTGGCAGGTTAGTTTACATATTTTGACTATATGGTGTGTGGTATGTTTTGAAATGTTTATTTCTATATCTATATCAACATTATTTTAATGATAAGGACAATTTTAAATTGTAAGCCCATTAAATATTGTCATGACCTATATATCCTATTTATTTGGACTATGAAAGAGACTATTTACATAAAATTGTTTGTTTCATATATGTACTTTCCAACACTGCATACCATTCTAAAGCATCTAATTGGGCTAATTAGCTAGCTTACCTTGCTAGCTAGCATAAATTGAAGTGGTATATTGCTGTGTGTAATGTGCATATCAACATTTACACAAAAATATTTAGAATGAAGCAAAGACGTGTGCATTTTTCTCTGATGAGTAAAATATGAGTGAAAATGCTTATTCTGTGGAAGTTAGCATAAGTAGCATTGGGATTAGTTTCCTGGCCGGTTGTTTAGCCAACACAACATATTCTAATTTATTTTCTAGGTCAATAAAAGACCTTCAAAATCAGATAAGTATCTTTTCAATATTTATTACATCATAGAGAAAACAGAATGTTTCATCCTTTATTTACAGATCTGTTAGTCTGAGCTGAAACTGGTTCGAGAAGATTCAGAATTAAATCGTTAAATCTAACTTTAGTCTAAATTTTTCATGGGACATGGGTGATCAGTTTTTATATATAGCTAAAGATGTTCATGTTTCTTAGACAAAAAAAAATTGTTGGGGTTCAGGGTTATTTGGGCAAAAATAGCCATAAGAGAAATGGTTCTAACAAACATGAAAATCATATATATATATATCCATCCATCCATTATCTGTAACCGCTTATCCAATTTAGGGTCGCGGGGGGTACAGAGCCTACCTGGAATCATCGGGCGCAAGGCGGGAATACACCCTGGAGGGGACGCCAGTCCTTCACAGGGCAACACAGACACACACACATTCACTCACACACTCACACCTACGGACACTTTCGAGTCGCCAATCCACCTGCAACGTGTGTTTTTGGACTGTGGGAGGAAACCGGAGCACCCGGAGGAAACCCACGCGGACACGGGGAGAACACACCAACTCCTCACAGACAGTCACCCGGAGCGGGAATCGAACCCACAACCTCCAGGTCCCTGGAGCTGTGTGACTGCGACACTACCTGCATGTTTTATGCCTGTTTTATTACAGGAATTAAAATCATTAAAAAGAATCAACTCACAGCTTCAGTATAGTGCAGCTCACAGAAGATAAAAAACCAAATTGCTTTATAAGGGTGGGCTCTGACACATCCATGACACTAGGTGTCAGAGTTCTGGCTCTGAAACTAGGTTTCAAATTTATGGCTCACTTTATAAAGTGAAGTAGAATAATTGATGAAAATGGTTGATTTCCTCTATAACTACATGTTGAATAAAATAAAAAAATGTCTCAATAATTGCCATGAACATGTAAAAGTACCTCAGTAGAGCTTATGTTTTTATCATACGAATAAAACAAGTGACGGCACGTTCAGTTTAAAGCAGCACAGTGAAAGGACTTGGTTTCTTTCTCTTTTTACAAGATCTCAGACGTTTGAGTCTTTTATCTTCATAGAACCTCTTTTCCTCCTCAGCACATTCGGGCCAGTTCTTTTTTCCAGCAGCCTTTTTGGCAGCATTTTTCAGACAGTAGCACATCCTCATTCCTCCTGAATCGCTCTGTGTCCAAGGTGACCCCCACTCGCTGTCCATCATCCAGATCAGTGTCTATGTATAAACATAGTTAATGCTTTTAGTTTCATATTGCTGCAAGCTGCATTAAACTGATTCTGAAACCAGAATTACATTAACTGCATGTTCATTTACCAAGCGTCAAAGGGTGAAGTTTTGCACATCGTCTTATGAAATATATGTGAAACTACACTGCATCTTTTTGAACTGCTGCTGACACATGGTCAGAGGAAAGTTCAACACACTTCAAGGAAATTATTCACTTACCCAAATTCTGTTATTTTAGTTAGCAGGTGTTTGGCTAACATCACTAGCCCCTTTCACAAATGTTTCCTGGATTTTCACCAGTGGAGCTCTAGGTGTGAACTCAAATGTCCATAAAATTTATACCAGACATTACCCTGTCCTCAAGTACAAATCCTGGTATAGTCAGAGTGAGTGCATGTGTGAACAGAGCCGCTAATGTTCCAGAGAATCATATCGTTCCTTCCTGATGCTGCCCCATGTCTAAAGCAAGCAGGACACTCCCAGCTATGAGAACATGTAACCTGCAGCCAGATGTTTTCTACGTCAGATGTGTGAAAGGACAAACCTGGAAAGTGTCTGGACCTAATTCTCTGGACTTTTTCCAGAGTTCATATGTGAAAATGGCTACTGAGTGGCCATCTTATACACTCTTGGATTCCTAGCATCAGAGTGCTATCAATCTTGTGCTCTCAATCTTCACGGTCAATTGTTTTGAAAATTGCAGCTCTCAGGATCTTTATTCTTTTCCAGATTAAACTGGAGCTGAGCGCTTAATAAATGTTTGACCAAACCCAAGAAAATAAGAGTCTGCAAGTCTGGACTAGGGACAGACCTTAAATTGATGATTACTGACCTTCTGCAGAAAGCTCAAACAAGTCTCTCCTCCACCTGGACCCTCCGCAGGTGTAGACAATGGCTCACAGGAGCTCTCGACCACACAGTCGCACGGCATTCTGGGAGTGGGCTGTGTTCGGACACAGTGTGCATACCAGCAGCATTGCCAACAGAAGGGCCCTCATAATTGGAGACAGTGGTCCTACACCTGCCAAACCTTTGAGCTGCCTTGGATGTAGTTTCTGCAGTCCTCAGATCCCATTCATTGCTTTTATACCTGCTGCAGATTACTAATGACGTGCAAACTATTTTCCATGACCCTCTAAATGAGCCTGTTTGTTAATGAAAGTTAACTCCCACCAGAGTGGTAACATCCACGCTTCCGGTGGGTGGGATGCCTTCCATGGCGTCCTTCCTCCTTTGTTTATATTTGCAAATAATTTGCATCCTTTTTTGACTTTGTGATACAACCATTTTCCTGCAGGTTACATTTTAGTAACGATGTTTTTTTTTATTGCAGCACACTGTCAATGTGGGTCCTAATGAGGCTTTAAGACACTCGCCAACCACAGACCATAAAAACGTAGTGCCATTCGAGTGTAATGGTAGCACTTACCTTCCCTGAGCCTTGTCATCATCCCCTAAAATGATGATGACCTGACAAAATGGTTCCAGTTTTGGAGAGAAGACACTTTGTTGCCTATAGTTTCACAACCTAATATCACGACATCAACATAAATGCACAAGAGAGCCATTGGTACAAAGGACAAGGCCTAAGGACAAAATTGTCAATGCCAAGTGTAGACTAAGAAGGTATAAATCTGACCAAGACTGGGTCTGTTTAGCAGTGGAACTGCATTCTCTGGAGTGACACAGTGCCATCCAATGGAATCCAAATCTATAATCCAACATCCATATCTGAACACACTAATGCTCTCCAGACTGAACGCTGTCAAGTTCCCTCAACATTAATTATGAGCTGGCAAGTCAATAATGATGGCATGCTCATTAATATTATATCCATATTATTATAATATTGCAGGACAACCTTAACAAGTGACTGAGGTCGCCTGTCCCTTTACTGTCCACCAGGGGGCGCTTCAGAGTCAGATTCCTCTCTTCTGTGCCCTTAGTGGGACATACCACACATTCCACACGCTCCTCACACTCCTCCCTCGGGTTCAGCAAAGTTCCTTCAGCTCTGAAATCCACCAGAGGGAAAACATTAAAGGTGTGGCCAGGTGCTCAAGGCATTTACATCAGCTTTTTACAATGGCCTGGGAGTTAAGGCCTATTGCAAATTACAAGTTATGGAAAAATCACATTTTGGGTGCAATCAGTGTTCTTGTGATCTGCCTAAGACTGAGGACTTGGAATAAAATGAGTCATTCTGATTTTGTCTTACATCTTGTCCCACCTCCGTATCTGAGTCTCACCAATCACAATGGAGGACCCATGCAAAGACAAGGTTAAAGTAACACTAAGTAGTATTTTTACCTTAAACAAAGCTTCAAAATTGTTGTGTTGTTTCTCTGAGTTGTAATAGAGAGAATAGAGCCTCTGTTGTTGCTACTCCGGTCTCAGCAATGTAGAAACTGCACAACGCACGTTTTCGAGGAGGGTAGGAAGACCCCATGGCCACAGTGAGTGTACATGACTCAAAATAAAAGTGACATGAACGGTATTTTGAACTCTGGCATGCTGACCTTTTATTTCTATTTCATTCTGTGGAACAGATGACACAGCTCTTGTCCACTTTTCCAAAGAAAAATCAAGAGAATCTGTGGGTGTACTAGTTTGAAGGCATTTTATTTTTTCAATTTTGGGACTTTCACTGAACCCTGGCTTCTTCCTCTTCACTCTTAGCTTAAGGTCACCATGCTCAATGCCAAGTGCAGTCTAGAGCTGCCCCCCCCCCCAAAAAAAAAAAACACACACACACACACACACACAATCTCATGGCTATAAACCCTTATAGTAAAGTCCTAACATGTAGGTCCCAGAAGACCAGAAGCTGTTAATGCTGCAAAGGGGGACAGAGTCTGGATCTATTCCCTTCATTTCAGAAGAAACACTGGACAAGTGGATATCTATATTTGATCATGTAGTGTGTTTCTCAACAAAGCTCAACGCAGTAGTCTGAGGTTACCTCTTGTTACCCCAGTGCCCAGTGCTGTGATGTAGAACTCCAGAGGCCTGTGACTGTGATAATAGGCTCTTGATGCTAATCTGGGATATATGGAGGCTAAAGATAGCCCAGGTCTAGACACAGCCTCAGTCCTTAACTGCTCTCTGGTGTGTGTATAAAACCTGTTTAGGAAACAACTTGGACCAGTATTAGATTCAGGCTTTAATGGTCATGTTTATATCTTGGTTTTTTTTTTTTAACAGGCAGTAATGGCTATGCAGTTGCTAGCATGCTAAAGCTATAACAACACAGAACACTACAGGATGAACTGATTATATTCCTTAATTTATAACCATATACTTACAGTGATATAGAGAGATATAAACATGTGGTTTTGTTGTGTGCTGTTTTAAACATGTAAACCAAATTTAAACATGGTCGCCCCCATCTGGAGGACCCTCTGTATGAAGCATAAACGGGTATATATATATATATATATATATATATATATATATATATATATGTATATGTTTATTAATTTTACTTGATAATATTGGTATAAAATGATGATTGTTCCTTTAAAGTTTTTAAATCTTAGGGTAATTCGTGGATTAGTTATTGTTTAACGTAATGTGTGTGGTCATGGTGTTATATTTCTGGTTTTAGAGGTTGGGGAAATAGAGGAGTTCAAGGAAATGCATTCAAGGAACTGGAACGCACTGACATGTGTGTGTGTGTGTGTGTGTCTGTGTGTGTGTTTAGCCCTTTGTGGCAGCTTTGCAACTGTGGGATATTTGGCAGCTCTCTAATAAAAGGTTTAAAGGAAAGTGTGAAAGTAAGCATTTGTTTTGGTTTCTGATGTTAAAGACCCCATATTGCCACCCAAATATGTAAGCTAACTCTCAGACATGGTTGTCTGACATCAGTTCTGTGATGTCACACACACAGAAGATTAAAGGCATTTAAAACTCCCCAGCAGTAGATTATTGAGCACTGGAAGTGTTGCTTTTATGGAGCGAGGGAGTACTTTGCATGTTGAAGTGTCAGTACTTGACCTTAACCTTGACCTCACAGCAATATTTGAAAATCTAGTGCAAAGTGTACATTTGTGGTCAAGATATATATATATTTATTTATTTATTTATTTTGTGTGTGTGTGTGTGTTTGAAAAGTGTCATCAGTCTTGAGGTCTGTGTGGGCCATTCCTGTATTGCCTCATAAAAAAAGTTGCCCCAGGCGGGGGTTAACCTTTCACTTCAAAATCCACAACAGAAAGTAATTTACACTCTTGTGGGTGGAGTGACTGCTCTGTAGATTTTGACGTTTTAAACCTGAAAAACAGCTGCAAATCTTGCAGAACAATGGCCTTATACAGAGTAAAACATTCCATATCAACATATAATACTTCATATGTGAGGGCAATATGGACATATGTCATCACTCTCATGATAAAGTACCCTACACAACAATATATTTTCAGCATAATGAAGCATAATATTGCTGAGAGAATTATATGGCAAAGACAAGAGTTGATTAGTGAGGACAAGACCATATGTTGGTTAATGATCACATTATTCTTTTCTGCTTATATTCATGATTACCATCAGGCTGTATGCAATAACAGCAACCTGGACAGTACAGTGAATGTAAAATCTGCCACAACAAGGAGCTGATTGGATGGCAGTCCATTGTTCATTATGACATCATTTTATTTAGTTTCTCCACTTCGGCCAATGGTGTGATTTCTGTTCCTATTTATGTTTGTTAAGTTTGTTAAATATAATAATATATTGCTTATAGTTTTTCAGATACATTTGCACATTATAGCAAATGCTAGCCAACAATCAGCTAACAGGATTGGGCATTTAGTGTTCTCCTCCGAGTGTGCTGCGCTCCAATTTGAAAAGATTTAATGGCTGGCCTCATCATAATAAGGTGATGTTATATTTTTAGTTGTATAACTCACCTTTACCTTGTAATGTCAATTATTTATTTAGTAGGTTTTTAGTTTTTTTATCCTCTGCCCGCCACAAACACTTCACCTTGGTCGCTGATGATGAAATGTTTTGGGCTTTGTGATCTCATGCATGATGCATGCAATACGCCTTCAGAAACAAATAATATTAACTTCCGAGAACTGACATACTCATTTGTTCTGGGCATGGCATTAATGTGTCTCAGTATATTACACATTAAATGAAACATTACATGAAAGGTGCATTCACAAAATAAATGCCAAACAGTATTTAGAAATATTCAATCAAATTGCTTTGTAGTCAATGAATGAATCAGTTAATGCTCCATGGAGTGGGTCCCCCACATGGTTGTGGCCATTTTTAAAATTAATTTTGTACACAATATCTGAGACATCCAGGCCACTAGGTGTCAGAATAACAGTTCTTTTTTACTGTGAAGGAGAATCACATTAATCAAGTTACTAGGTAGTTTTCTAAATGATAAAGTCTTTGATTCTCACAGCAGGACACAGCCTGAAATAATGAGTGAGATTTAGGGGTCAGTTAGGACATGGGTCTAGGTTTTAAAGGGCACACGGGAGTAGAGCTTTACAGAAGACAACTGGGGTGTAATCTAATAGAAAACATAGATCATTTAAGTCCACGGTAAACACCCAAATAATTAAGTCAGTGGAAAATACCCACCCACATAATATCTGGACAGTAAAAGTCCTGTGGTCAGAAACTGCCCCATGAATAAGGCTGTAGAGGGGTTTATAAACTTCAAAAAGGACAGATGAAGGATCAGGGATAGGGTTAGGGTTTAGGCTTAGGATTAGGATAGTACTAATTTTAGATAAGGTTAGGGTATGTCTCCAGGAAATTAATGGAGGCCTAGGTAATGACTCAACAATGCATTAAAGCAAGCTGAGCTTTTATGTGTGTGTGTGTGTGTGTCTGTGTGCATGTGTGTCTGTAACAGATGGCCTATCTTTGCCTCTGCTCTTATGCAATGAGGAAAGTCTCTGTTACCAAACAGCTTCATGTAAGAACACCGTTATTGTCCTCATTCCACACAGGGACAGCTTTATCTACACAGAAGCCTCAGGACATAGCAGAGGCAAGCAAGGTCTCCGCACCGGCCCCAGACATGTAGATCAGCGTATCTTTGTGTGGAAAATAGGAGCTAGAAACCACACTGTGAAAATGATGGCACTTTAAATGAAAACCTTTTTATCTCTGATGTTTTATGTGGAAAAATACCATGTAATTAATAACTTTGCATGCATTCCTGTGTCTGAAAATCCACAGATGTTATAGGGGTTTTCCCATAGACTGTAAATGTGATCCGCCCTGTGAAGGACTGGCGCCCCCTCCAGGGTGTGTTCTTGCCTTCATGACAATCAGTCGTATTCTCCATCGATTTTTAATCATGTTATGAAACAGCCGTTACACTGACACCTAGTGACCTGGATGCATCAGAAATCCTGTATTGAACCTACACTAATCACTTTATTGAGCATAAGCTCAAAACAGTTTGATGAAAAAAATATTTATATATTTAATCATCATTTGCCCTGTGAAGGACTGCTGCCCTCTCCAGGGTGTGTTTCTGCCTTGTGCCCAATGATTCTGGGTAGGTTCCGGACCAACCACGACCCCGAACTTGATAAGGGTTACAGACAATGAATGAATGAATGAGTGAATAATTATCATTTGCAGATTTTTTGGTGGTAAAAAGACGATACATTGTTTCTTTAACCAGACATTTTTTCTAAAACTTCACTCATGCCTGTAGAGAGAGGCGTAACACACACACACACAAACACACACACACACACACACACACACACACACACACACACACTACACACACACACAGAGACACTTTGAACCTATGTAAGCATTTGCATTGGTTCTCTCTGGTCATGATCAATACCCAGCACACAGCCTTGAACTGAAGCATAATGAATAAAAATCCCACTTGTTTATCTGTACAGTAGAGGGTACTTTGAACGTATCCTCAGGCAACCAGCACTTTCATAACAGTCAGAGATGGCCATACTGATACCCAGCCCTTGAGTGTCATCTGATACTGATACCGATGAGGTCCACAGCACTAAGCATAAGAAACCACCCTTCATTCTTTTCATTTCCCCTCAAAACATTCATTAGGTAATAGTTATTAATTCTTCAGAAATTGGAGAATCCACAGGCACAAGGGGAAAGTCAAAAAACAGGAGGGACCAAAACTGCATTTCTAAGAAATCAGGACCCATAGCAACCATGCATGTCCTGGTGTTGCACCAAAAACTGTCCCCATCAGGCAAACAGCACTTAAAACTTTCACCTTTCAGATGAATGAACCACTCAGAGAGAGAGAGAGAGAGAGAGAGAGAGAGAGAGAGAGAGAGAGAGCGAGAGAGAGAGAGAGAGAGAGAGAGAGAGAGAGCGAGAGAGAGAGAGAGAAAGAGTGTGAGAGAGATAGAGAGAGATTAGGTCTAAACTCCTCCACAGCTGTTAGTGAGACTGTGAGAAGAGCAACTCAATGCTATGGGTCTGAAAGGATGTGGAGCTGGAGAGAAGAACCGCACACTGAAAAAAAGGTGGAAACATCAGTTTGCAAAAACATCTTATGGTAAGATAATAATAATAGAACAATGTGTAGAAGATATTGTACATGATGATCATGTGATAAAGAGCTGTATTTTGATTGTGTTTCATGAATCTGTTGAAACCGTTGTCGTTTCAAATGAACCTCAAGTGAGTTTCTCCACAGTGGAACACAGTTCTGTTTCTTAATGAAACGTCTGTGACCTGCTTTGGTCAAAAGCCCCACAGCAGCGTTCTCCCCCTGTGTAAACACCCCTGTTCAGAGCGCCTTTTCCTTTAAATGACAATGAGCCGCTCGCTGTTCACCTTGACCCCAAGAGCACAGCAGTGAGGAGCAAGGAGAAGAAGCTCTGGTTTTTAGCCTTTTTCTGTCAGTTCTCTATCTTCTCCATTCTTGTTTTTTTCTGTTTTTACCCAGTGCTCTTATTTCTCCACGCTCGTTGTGTCTGTTTTACTGCACTCTCACATAAACAGCACTGTGATTGGACAGACTCAGACGAGGGGGCGAGGCAATTGTAAAATCTCTGCATATTATATAAGATGTAGCGTATCTATGCATATTATGTAATCAGAACTACTTGCTTTATCCCATGTTTTCTGACTTAGGCAATACACAGAAAACAGACTGGGTGGTCTTGTTTCACAGTGTTTGAGTTGGTGGGCTCCATATCCCTACATTAATGTGAACATGCACAGAACAAATATATATATATATATATATATATGTATGTTTTAGGGAACCAAAAGTGGTTCCTCTACACCCTTAAGACTGTGGTTTTCAAGGATCCTCAAATAAAGGCAGTGGTTCTATAGGGGAGTGTGAATACTCTTGGAAGCATTTAAATGGTTTTCTGTTTTTTTATATGCTTTGTTTAAGTATAACTGTGTATAGCTTTATTAGATTGTTGTATACATTTTCCTCCACCTTCATTTCTGCAGGTACCTGTATTAATCCCAGGCTTGTTCTTCAGGATCCTTGTTTTTTGTTTTTGACTCTGTTTTTAAGGCTGTATGGTGCACTAGATGGCAGTTCCTCTTCCAGGAATAAGGAGCAACAGAAGAGGAAAACAACCTCAGTAAGACAAAACACTAAGCGAGGAGGGTTCTAGCTGGACATGGCACACACCTGAGGGGCAGGGCACCATTGGGAATGGACTATTTTGAGTGGACTGGATGATGTTGGAGCTTTGGGTCTGCATTGTTATATCAAGAGATTGGATGGGCCTTTTTAGTGGCTCTGATATTGGTGATACCACGGCTGACCTGCAGCGAGTGTTGGGCAAGGCTCGTGGTCAGTGACTTATGGTAAGCTCTGTGCATCTTAAAGGTCATTACAAGTGAAAGACAGTGGGAAGAAATTGTGTGTGTGTGTGTGTGTCTGAGAGAGAGAGAGAGAGAGAGAGAGAAAGAGGAGGGGGCACATCAGCAAGAAATATTACATTGCATCATGTTATGCGTCACAATATTTTGGTTTTTAGGGTTTGACAGACTTGAGTGTTACGGCTGATTGAGTAAAATGTATACACGTCATGAATTTGCATGTTGAAGTTGAAATGATTTGCGCATTTAAATGATGTCATGATGTCAATATTAAGAAGACGATGAGTTGAATTGATACACCACCCATATATGTTGCCAGACGCTGGATAATGAGTCTTGCCTTATTGGTGTATTCCTTCCCTAGGGGGTAATTCAATAGTGGTCTACACATTAGATGCATATTGGTGTCCCTCAGTGAATGCATGTGTTATGATGTGCCTGTGTAGATAGCCTTCAAATACAGTGCCAACCATTTCTCAGTAAAGCCTGTTCTTTAACCTGGGGCCAAACTGTAGAAGTCATTTCAGGTTGAAGAGGTAAACAAACCTGACCATGTGTAGAGCTAAGCGCGTATGTTAATTTTTGGACTCTGCTCAAGGATTAGAGCTTGAACCGAAGCCTGGTACATACACTCTTTCAGCATACACACTCTCTATAGCACTTCGTAAAAACACACTCTCTTACAGGACACAGCACAACATCTGTACAACAGCTACATCTGAACTGAGGACACTGATGGACAGCAAGCCATAAAGAGACAGAGTGATTTAGAGAGAGAGAGGGAGGATGAGAGAGACCTTCGTTGTGTTTGGTATATGGTGAGTACCTTGGCTCTCTGTGTGTACATTTGGTATTCCCAGAATTTGTGTTAGTCACTACACACATTTTTAGTCATTAGAGACATGCAATGAATGCAGGAGGATAAGGGATGGACTACAGGGCTATGATGTTACCCAGCCCCTAGGCTGTGGAGCACTGGAACTGTGTTCTCTGGAGTGACAGAGCTCCATCTAATACCTCTGAGATGAGTTGGAGTGGGGTCTGTGATGCAGAACTTCAGTACCTAGCTTCAGTACCTGACTTCACTAATACTTAAGTGGCTGAATGCTATCAATTCCTCACTGAACTTTTTTCCAAAAAACTCTTTCAGAACAAATGAAGAGTGAGCAGGTTTCATAACTCATAAATGTCCTTGACTCTCAGCGGGAAAATGTAAACCCGACGCAATGTATTAAGTGTATAATCGGTTTGTTCAATGACAAGGTCTGATAATCCCATTTGTTTCAGTCATTGAGCAATCAGGCTAAGATCCAAAATTCCTAAAGGCAAGACTCGGTTGACTAGAGTGATACATGATTCAGCTGTCTATAGTTGAGGTTGAAATTCTTTTTACAACAGTGGGAAATGAGATTCAATATTTATCTGTTGTCATGGTAAACTATTCTTTTAGTGAGAAGTGAAATTTTGAGCACAAGCACTGAGCGCACAAGGCACGAATCTGGAATCTCTGATCTAAAGCTTCTCTTTCCGTAGACTGTCCTAGCCTTCCTTTTTATTAGCACTGGTTCCAGTCATTGTGACACCCATACGGGTAAGTGTCCACCAGGAGTCAAGGACCTAGGACATACCCCTCCATAACTAGCGGCAATTAGCATATCATGGTTGCAAAACTAACCTTGGATTGAGTCATTAATGAGAATCCATTAATAAATGTAGTCATTCCAGTGTATACAGTGAGCATATATCGGCCCACTGGCGTAAAAAGGTTGGCACACCACTGCCGGTCCACAATCAGCTCACTCAGATTACTGTCTGGTGTACAGGATAATTTTGAATCTCCTCAAACTGAGTTTAAATTCATAGAGATTTTTATTCTAAAAAACAAACTAATACAAATTTTTCCAACAACCGTGAGAGATATAATACTGAGTATAAGCCTGAAAGAAAATTATTATGCTGAAAATGTTGACACTGCTGGATTAAAATTATTAACTAATTTATGAAGAATAACAAAAGAATCTAATGAAGGAAAAATTTGTAAATTGGACTGAGAATGGAAAAATGCTAAAAAAAAAAAAAAGTGCCATTTTGTCTAAAATTCTATTTAATCATTGGTGAAAAATGCCAGTGGACCTCTAACTTTGCCCTCAGTCGACCAAACAAGGTCTGCCTTCTCCTTGCTATCAAGGTATGTGCTGTGTTTAAAAAGCCAGCTAACTTCTCTCTGACATGAACTTAAGGACAGGAAAGGGTAGAAATAATCATCATCATCATCATCATCATCATCATAAAAAAATAATTTTTAAAAAGCCATTGATTAGATCTGTTTTTAATAAGAACATTCATAGTGTCTGTATCAAACATGCAAACAGGTAAGAGAGCAGCTAAGCTAACAAGCTAGGGCTATTGTCTCCTCATTATGTCTAAGAGAAATGATGGAACACCACTTCCAGTGAATGGGGAAGTGTGTGTGTGTGTGTGTGTCTTAGACTGTGTAGGAGGGAGGGAAGGGGGGTGTTGCACAATGGGATAAATGAAAAAATGACGCCCTGCCTACTTAGAACGAAATAA
The DNA here is from genome assembly GCF_029633855.1 of Hoplias malabaricus. Taxonomy (NCBI): domain Eukaryota; kingdom Metazoa; phylum Chordata; class Actinopteri; order Characiformes; family Erythrinidae; genus Hoplias; species Hoplias malabaricus. The sequence goes on from NC_089808.1 coordinate 24,167,844, forward strand.
CTTAGAAAGCTTGCCCAGATGGTTGTGGGGGGGGGGGGGGGGGGGGTCTATATCACAAGCCCATGAGTCAGCTGTAAACTGGGGTGTGTGTGAAGGACACTAGGTACTAGAAAGAAATGTCTTATGCAGTTTATATCACATAATAGAATTGCATTATTGTCTGCTCATGTCAGCAGTTGTACACACTTCAGATTCTGTATATAAATTTAGTAAATTATATGTAATTATATTAATATATGACATTTTTTACTGATATCCAGCAAATGTTAGTCCCATAAACTTTGTAAATGACAGGTCAGCAAAAGGCGCAAAATGAGGAAATTGGGTAAAGTATATATGCAATTTCCCCTTTGCACCACTTCATTTATATTGCACTGTTTACTCAATACAGTTCAAGAGTTTGGAATTAATGATTTATTCACACTTTGCTTTGTTTACATCATGGAGAATCTGCTAACTGATAAATCTCCGTGAAATCTCCAATAGCCTGTTAGCTCTAGGGGCCATTGTGGCTGGGAGTGAAAGCACAATATGGTCCTCCTCCCTCAGTCAATGGCACCTATCCCTCAAATGCTCCCCAGCCTCCGGGGATGACTGCCCACTACTGTGGGTGTGTGTTCACTAGTTCTTGTATAGGTGTTTGTGTTCACTGCTATGGATGGCTTAAATGGCGAAGACACATTTCATTGTAAAATGACCAACAAATTTCACTTCAGTAAATCAATTTTTAAAATTTCCATTTCCATAAATGATTCTAGAGCCAGTATCACTTCAGCTTAACTGATTTGACACATTTATCAGATTTACTAGCAGGTAAGATCTGAGCTCTGCTTCACACATGGCATTGATGCAATTCAACAGGTCCAGGAAACACTGCCTCAAGAAAATCCAGGCCCAGTTCTACTGCCCTGTGTGTCTAATGCTATAAGTGTCATATTCACTTATAGCATTAAGCCAGGCCTTAAAAACACATGAACAGCTCAATATACCACTCAGTGTGTAGTGTGCTATGCCTTAACTTCAAACACTATCCACCTACCTCATGTTTAAGAAAACACCTAACAGCTACAGCGATGTTCACTATGGTTCACCCTTCATCCAGCCACTTTTTTTGGAAGCCTTTTCCCTCTGTCCTTCTTTTCTTTGTTTAGCTATACAAATTGCCGCTATTCCTCCAGGGTTGAGTGATGAGAGCAGCTCCAGGGGTGATGTAGTGCACAGGCAGGTAAGCCAACCAATCATTTTGTTTGGCCCGAATGAGTTGTTTTTTTTTTTTTGTTGTTGTTTTTTTTTTACAGTTTTCTATCCTATATAGGATATAAAATTGATATTTTAATTGATGTTGTCAGAGCGTTTTTTTTTTTTTTTTTTTTTTTTGCTTTTTGCTATACGGATGAAAAAGAAATTCAAGAAAACAGTTTTTAAAACACACCACCTACTATAGCTTTAAGGAAACATGAGTTGGAATATATAATTGCTGTATTAACTTCGATTTTAATTTGAGAATTTTTCTACCTTTTGTAACGCAACCATTTTTGGACAAGGTTTTGTCCTCATTTAACATTAAGATAAGTATTTGTAAGGAAATTAGTTACATTTTACAACATGGTTATATTGACATATCAAAGCCAGTGATTAGAGAGGATTAACTGTAACAGAAATCATGAACAGTCTCTACCTTTTGGGTCTCGGCTAATGGTGATAGAAGTTTTTGTTCTGCTTAATGCTGACCTAACGTAACCTCTGCTCATTAAGCACTAATATTTTAACAGACCCTCACAGAATGTTTCTGAAATGAATAGAAATGTCTGATTACATAAAGCATTCATGATGAAAGTTAGGCTATTGCTTTGAAGTGAGACCATGATACTCCCATGACCCAGATAAAAGAAGTAACTACATTAAAAAAATACAAGAGCACAAGTGTATGGTGTCTGGAGCTGCAGTTTTACAGATACGTAAATGGAACACATTTGTGGGTCCTGCATTTTGAGCCTGAATGGTGGCACTGTTCACTGGTAATTTATGGTCATAGCCTCAGTCATGTGTCAGAGAGGGACAGAGAAATGGAGAGAGGGAGTGTGACATTGAGAGCAAGGCTGTATGGTAGGAATTCTGAGCTGTATCCTTGTTACACTAGCTCACCCAATTTGACCCATGTGTGTTGGCTTGGGAGCTGTGCTCTGTGAATAGCCTCCTTCGTACTTTGCTATAGATTTAATCCTAAACTCAAGCTGAGACCCTGTAATCTCTCAAGTGTTGTGATATTTCTGTATCTTAAACGTGAGATGTTGATTAGGAGTGCTTTAGTTTAAAGTCGGTTTAACTAAACACAAATTAAATCATGAAAGCACAGATTTGTTAACATAAGACCCAACACTAGCCTTACACTACAACCAACATTTTGTTCAAACTGTGCCTTTGTTTATAGTCATTAATGCGTAATTAAAGCTCCTGAACAACTGTCTCATCTTGTAACACAGAGCCTGAAATATTATGTACTTTGCAAGAGACCATCCTGCATTTATTTAATGTCCAGTTCAAACAACAATAAAATATTTTTAAAGAATATATTTAAATCACATATTTTGAATATACCAATCATCCAAAACAATAACATGACCTCTTTGTTTCTACAGTCATTGTGTATTTTATCATCTCGACTTACCATGCTGTATTCCATCTGTTGTTGTGCATAATATTTATAATATTTTAAACACATTAGTGTCACCATTGGACTGAAACAATTCCCCCAACCAAAAATATCCAGCCAGCAGTGTCCTGTGACCACATATTAATATCTAGAGGACAACAAACACAAACTGTGCAGCTACAGAAGTAGACCAAATATAAATTTGTCTAATATAATGGACAATGAATGGGCACATAAAAACTCCAGCAGCACGGCTGTGTCTGATCCATTCATACAAGCACACACACGTCACGTCATCAGGTCAGGGTCACGTTGAAAAACCAGGTGAAAAAGGCTTAACAAAAATGCAGAGTAACAAATTGACTAACCTGTAATTGTAGAAGTACAAAGTGCAATATGTGATAAAGTGGACTGCGAGTTTAGGAACAATGAGATCTGCTGAATATTAATGTTGATTGGTGTCTATTTTTTGTCTTTTTACCCATGACCTTTTTAAAAACTTTTAACTTGAGTCTTTAGTCTTTAGCCTTAGCCTTGAAGTTGAGGCCTTCAACTTGAAATGGCCTGAATGTGGCCTTTTGGGCATTTGTTAAAACTAACTCATTAAAAGTTTCTTTGGCCAGCAGATCTAGTCTGTTGAGACATCAGGGCATGTGAACACTCGTTTCATTCAAACATATTGTAGATTTTTGTGTGAAAAAAGTGACGAAACCCTTTCAACATTTATGAATCTGAAACTTGAAAAAAAAACAAAACAAGGTTTTACGTAGCCTATGACCGCCTGTGTGGACCCGTCCATTGAGGAGAAAATGTATGAACACCAGTGTCGAAACGACAAAAAGTCTAAATTAAATTGGTTAAATTACATTGTCACGCTTTTTAAAAAGGATGTTTAATGTTTATGGCGAATGAGAAAAAAAATACAAAGCCCAAACACTGGCTAAAATGGGACGAGTTAAATCGGCGTCCCCTATTTGAACGCCAAATGGTTTCACCCGATGGTGGAATTCCGAGAATTGAGAGCTGAATGTTCGCAGAAGTTCGCTTCCAAGAACCGAGTCCGGACGACGTTTCCAAGAAAAATAATCTATCCCAGGTGACTTTCTGCTACCTGTCAATACTGCAGCACTGCTTTTATACGCTCTCTAGTATCTTTATAAAACTTTTGAGTATTTAGAATATCTTTATACTTTTTTACTGTACATTTTGTGTCGCTTTGCCTCTCTTTAGCGCTGTTTAAAGTGGCTGACAAAGCAACCGAACAGCTGAACTCTTGTGTTTTAGGTTAAAATTTAGAGATACAGTTTTATTTATAGTTTTTAAACATTTTCACCTGATTTAGCAAAGTGTTTTATGAGCTAAAATGTCGTTTTTTGGTTTCTGTATGGGAGAAAACACAGTTTTTCCATCTCAAACTGAGAGGGAGAGCCGAAATTTTGCTTTTAGTCTTGCCTGTTTCTATTCCGAGTTCTCCGATCCACCTTAAGTAGCGCCTTCTTGCCTGTCATTTTTAAGGTGGAACGCAAATTCTAGAGTGAAGTGGGAGACTTGGAAACACTGTTTTATTTCAAGTGTTCAAAGTACTTTAAAGAGTAGCTCTATTTCGATTTAATCTCGCATGGCTTTGATTGAAGAATTGAAAGTAGCTTTTTTACAGTTTCAGTCTTTTATCTGCCATACAAGTGCATGTGAAAGCTGTCAGGAGGATAAAAATAACCCATACAGACTCAGAGATCTGACTAACCTACTTGTCTAATTCATCCTAATTATTCCTGGGTGGGAATTTCTGAAATTTCATACAAAGTTCTGTAGTGGTTTAATATTGACAGACGATTTGATCTGATTAGGTGCATGTGTCTGAACGTGTATGTTTATTATTAATTTAAATATAATCCCAATACAAATGTTATTCAGATTGGGTTTGGTGCTACAAATTTGTATTATTTGTAGATTCATAATAATTTGGTTTCGTTTATAGTCTTGCTCTTGCTAAATATAATTTAAACGTTTTTTAATTTACTAATTTAAAATTATAACAAGACCAGTAAGAATATTTAAGATAATTATAATAGACAGAGAAAATGTAAGAATGGAAAATAATGACAGACAGATGGCCACCTGTCAGGTGGATTTATTTTTACATATGGACATGTTGTGTCTGGTGTATAGAAATTCTTTTTAAACCACAGGAAGCACCAACAAACCCAGATATCTGCCCCACATTTCGGTGGGAATAAACTGTCTGTTCATGAATAATATGCCATATAATGTAACATATTTGGGAATGAAATGGACTAATAATAGAGTAGATGATCTGAAGCTTTTGTATGGCCACTATATTGTCTGATGTTTTATTGGAAGTATTGATGCACACACATCGATGAACAAAATTGCTCACCTCTCTCCTGAAAATATCTAGTCTGGAGTGAGAATATTGCACCTAACATTGCCCTCTAGTGTTCTTACGGGGACTTTGGAGTGTGTGTGTGTGTGTGTGTGTGTGTGTGTGTGATATTATTGTAAATAATGCTGATTGCCTGTCAATGCTGACAAAATTTTAAGTATTTTTTGTATTATATATGTCATTTATGACCAATATAATTTTACCTCTTGTGTAATTAATGCGTACATACTAAGAGTTTATGTATATTATTAAAAAGTTAAATTCATATTTGCCCTTGGAATTATGTCAACAAATCCTTCAGAAACCTACAGACTTCTTGGATCCATCTTGATTTTTTTTTAAACAGCATGCCTCTTGCAATATGTGCATTTTAGGCATTTGTCAGCTGTAATTCTAGGAATTGAGATATTTGCCAAGAACTGAATTTGAACATTTGAGCCATGCTTTACCTGGGTAACACTTCTGCTTTCTGCACAGTTCGTTTTCCACATGACTAATGGGATAAGACTATGTAAGAGCTGTATTCCTTTAAATGCTGCAATGATTGTACGTGTGACAAAGGCCAAATATGTTTTAGTCTGATTCATCAGGCCTCTCTTCCGGCTCTTAATTCCTAGGAACTGTAGAAATAACCTGTGGTTTCTGAATGTGGGCAGTGACGAAACAGTGAGATTAGTGAGTTTACACGGGCTACTGCAGATGTTTAACAATGCTGAGGCCTGACTGTTTGTACTCAAATGACCTAGAAAGTCAAACAAGTCTATTATATGTTTATAACACAGCATTTTTACTAGAACTGTGATCTCTGACCGTAAACGGGTCCTGTTCGATTGCAGTTGGCTGCTTTTATTATGAGAAGTGTTTTTTTTTTTTTTTTTTTTTTTTTTTTTTCGCTTTTTCAATTTTTGTTTTTTCCTTAAGTTTTTGTTACATTTTTCTGCGCTATTTTTAGTTGTCGCCAGTTCCAATTGGGGCAAATAAAAAGCCAAACCACTGCTTCTTTTTGTACTGCAGCAACATTGAACAGTTTAATGTGCCAGAGAAGAATGCAAACTGCATAGATCTGTCATATCAGCCGACATACTATATATATTTATTTAAATGTATAAATGGTATTATATTCACATGGATTGGCATTTAAAAATATATTAATTCAATAGGGTCGCATGTAGCTGAATGAAGATAAAGCAGCTTGAAGTATCACTCAGTTCTAATCTCCTGATATTGTTGTGATTCTAGTTGTTGTGCATCCTCACCATTTTTTTTGCATTCATTTATTTATTTTCAAATTTTTGATTTTGTTGTTTTGTAAATTTGCAGAGACCGTGAGCATGAGTAGCGCAGCAGACGGCTGCATCCAGTTTACACGCCATGCAGGTGATGTGCTCTTCAACTTTAACCGCCTGCGCAGCCGCAACATCCTCACTGACGTCATCATTCTGGTCGGAGGACAGGAGTTTCACGCTCACAAAACGGTGCTGATGGCCTGTAGGTGAGTTGTGACTAGATTAGTCACAGTGACTACTGATGGGTTTTTGGTTTTGAGCATAGCAGGACCTGCTTTCACTTACTCACCACTTCTCTGGTTTCACTTCTCTGAAGAATGTGTTTCAGGATCAGCCGTTGCTTTCGGAACTTACTGAATAACTTGCTTGCTAACTGGTTCAACTAACTTGAGTTAACGCCTTGGACGCATACTCTTTTTTCTACAGTGGCTTCTTCTACACCATGTTTGCCAACACCCCAAAACGTGACTCCTCTGTCATCAGCTTGGACCCCAATGTAGACCCCAACGGCTTCGCTATACTCCTAGAATTCATGTACACTTCCTGCCTGACACTTAAAGAGCACTTCATTGTGGCCACCCTCAACACAGCAGTGTATCTGCAGATGGACCACATGGTGGAAACCTGCCAGAAGTTCATGGAGTCCAGGTAAAGTGGGACCCCAGTATGGGAGTGTTCAGTATCTCGGAAACATCCAGGTCACTAGGTGTCAGTATAACCGCTGTTTCATAATGTGAAGAAGAGTCACTGGAGAAAATGACTGCTCATTTGTTACGTCTTAAGACATTTAGAGGTGTACACGTTTTTTAAGGACTTCAAATGTTAACTCATGATACCCATACTGATTTCTTCAAACAGGGGCTTGTCTATGAAGCAGACCAGAGAAAAGGCACCAGCTAGCTCCCCATGTTTACCTCAGGATATGTCCTTCAGCACGTCCAGGCCTAACGGTACAGCCCTCGGTCCTCAGGTCGTCCACTACTCGATCAGCACATCCACCAGCAGCCCCACACGCTTCTACAGCCATCTGCCTCCATCGGGGGGCACCACAACTAGCATCAAACCTCTTCTCTGGCAAGTACCAAGCCACAGCAGCGTCATAACCCAGGCACAGCGCCCAAGTCCCGGAGGAGAAGTCTCCATTAAAGTAAACAGCTCCAGCATCTCCCCAATCTATCACCCAGTCCGTCCCTCTGTGGTCCTCCAGCGGGGCCAGGACCCTGAGAACAGAACAGGATCCGCAGGTATGAAAACGAATATGGAAGTGGTGGAGAACTTTGGCCGTTCCCAGATCCCTGGACCACACAGCCCCCTAAGGTCAGACTGTCAGCCCAACTCTCCAGCAGAGTCCAGCAGCTGCAGCAAAGCTTCACCCAGTGAGGCCAAGGTCCGCAACTGGAAGAAGTACAAGTTCATCGTCCTGAATTCCACCGACGGTTTAGAGACCCCCCCTCAAACGTCTGTAGAAAACAGCACCAAGAGATTTGAGCACACAGCCACGAGTGACTCGAGTGTCCACAGCAGGTCAGTACAGATAGGTGTCAGTGTCTGATCTCACAAAGATTCAGTTCAGTTCAGAGCATCATGAAAAGAATCAAATGATTCCATTTGATTCATCATCTGTATTTTAGTAAATTAATCAGTGATTGGTGAAATCTCATTTTATACTGATTTGATTCCGTTACAATTCTTTATGAGATGAATCATTGAAGCCTGAAGTGTCAGTTTTCACTATAATTTGATTTGATTCAATTTGATTAGATTTGATTCAATAATTTGATTAGATTCAATCAGTTTTCCACTGATTTACTTTTGTTGGCTTTTAAACTTTGAATGCCATCTTGTTTATAGATCTGTGGAAGAATTCACTCAAAGACCAAGTGATCTCATGTCTCTGTCGACATCTAACCCCATGATGAGAGAGGAGAGCAGCATGAACAGCTCAGAGATTAGCCACGGTAAGTGTGCTGTGCGTATTTCTCCTACACATCGATACCAAGGCTGAGACTGATATTATGATGAAGTTTCGGAAGTACAGCATCTTTCCAGATTGAATCATATCTGTTTTTCTGCAGAGAGCAGCAGTTTGGTCTGCAGTGAATGTGACTCCAGAGTTGAGCTGACCTCAGAGAGTCATCAGCGACTTCAGGACGGAAAACCTTTCAGGTGTAAGCGCTGCCAAGACATGTTCTCTCATAAAGGAAACCTGAATAGCCACAAGTCTGCCCCTCCAGGTGAATGAATCCCTGAAAAGTAATATTAATTAATAATAACATCTTTACAGAGGATATTTCAAAATGTGACTCAAAATAAAAGTGTGGAGATTGAAAAAAAAAGACTGTACTGAATTTAATAGTAGATATCTGACAAATACACCTCAGTAAGAATGTCTTATTGGGTCATAAAGTAAAACATCCCCAAAAGCCTTGTTCTGAACCTGTCTTTGTGTTTTTTGGGGGGGGTTGTCACAGTTGAGAAGCCATATCGCTGCAATGTGTGCGGCGCTCAGTTTAACAGACCGGCCAACCTCAAGACCCACCTGCGCATCCACTCAGGGGAAAAACCGTACAAGTGTGACACGTGTGGCTCCTGCTTTGTCCAGGTAGGCACAGACCAGGGTCTAAATGTCCATTTCTGATTGGGCAAGGGGAAAATGGGAGGATATTTGTGTTGTGTACATTTTAAAGACAGTAGCCAAAGCTTTCAAGAATGTGGACATTACCTTAGAAATCTCTCTACAGAATAGCCACTCTCAATATAGCAGTTCAATCAACAACAACACACCAATCTGGTTTTCATTGTAGGGATTTTAACAGCCTAGTTCTGTGATAGTATTCTTATCTGGAAAAGGACAAAGTTAGGTTTCCATGTTGACTACCTTTTCTTTATAATTAGAATCACTTTATTGTTCACTGTGCTTGAACACAGAGGAATGTGTTCTCCGCATTTAACCCAATCCGTGCAGTGAAACAAACTTTTACACACACTAGTGAACATTAGGAGGCAGTGAGCACACATACCCGGAGTGGTGTGCAGCCTTAGCCATGCCACCTGGGGAGCAGTTGGGGGTTAGGTGCCTTGCTCCAGGGCACTTCAGTCATGACTTGCTGGCTCTGGGGATCAAACTGGCAACCTTCCAGTTACACGCTCAGTTCCCTAACCACCAGGGAGTGATAGAGTTTGCTATTTATATTTTAGCCTCATGCTGGGACTAAATGCGTTTCTTTTAAACACTGGGTGGCACATCGAAAACCAAGCATGTGATGGAACATTCCAAGCATGTGATGGAAGTGTTATACTGTGCTTCTCTGAAGCTGACTCTTTGTCCAAATGCAGGTAGCTCATCTGAGAGCCCACGTGCTGATTCACACTGGAGAGAAACCATACTCCTGCAACGTCTGTGGCACTCACTTCCGCCACCTGCAGACGTTGAAGAGCCACTTGCGCATACACACTGGCGAGAAGCCCTACCACGTAAGTGCTTTAGATCTTTTTTACTTACTGATCATTTGGGAATTACACTTGAAATTTGTTATTCTCCATTGTAACTAATGTAAGCCATATTTGCTTATTACTGACATGAATGAATGGCTAGACTTCTTCTCCCTCTTCATGCAAATATAAGTCCACGTCATGTTTACTTAAATACCTGTTTTCAAAGTACAAACCTTTGCTACTAAAACTGGGGAACAGTAAAGTATCAGTACTTCATTCTTAAAAACATATTCTCAGTATCAAAATGTTGTGACCCCAGGCTTGGTGTGGCCTACTCTGGCAGTTTCTGAATCATTACAACCTACACTTGACTTAAATAATTTTTCTCTCCTCAGTGTGAGAAATGTGACCTTCGTTTCCGCCACAAGAGCCAGCTGAGACTCCACCTGCGGCAGAAACACGGAGCAGTAACCAACAGCAAGGTCCAGCGCTGACCGGCCAAGACCTGCTGAAACGACGATGATGAGACGATGACAAACGCATCACAAACACAGAGACTGAGCCCAAATACACACTGTAACACACAGGTACAGATAGGTCTGTCACAATAGCCATTTTTTGGGGTTGATATTACTGTTATTGTATCACCATTTTATGCCACTGATATGAAGATAATAGCATAGAAATGCAGGTAAACCACTTTAAAGAACAATAAATAAGGATAAATAAAATAGTGAATATTCAGGTATTGGAAATTGAATATAAAAAATGTTTAAATATACAACTTAAATAAAATTAAACCACTGTTTTTAAACAAATTTACATAACAGCTCCAGAATAGAGAGACGAGAGTACAGCAAAACAGAGCAAGCTGCTTAAACACTGGTGACTCATGGTGATCATTCTTACATAAAGAAACATGGCAGTAAACACAACGCGCAACACTGAGGTCAGCAAGAGTTATTTAAGCAACGCCCATGTATTGTACGATAAGTCAATAAGGTAATTATTGTGACAGACCTATGTGCAGACTGCCAGCAAAACCCTAGGTACTACCACCTTAAGAGAAAAACATGTATTCATCATCAGGCACGATTTGTGACAGATGGCTTTCTTGTAAATGTTGTGATGTAAATGTTCTCAAGGTAAAGCTGTATGTATTATACAGGAGGGCAATGTGTATGTATAACAGATGATTATTTTTGTGATGGGAAATTGGATCTTATATTTTTGCAACTGCTGAATGTGGTACAGTAGGGTATACTCATCTTCTATTTATAGGTTCTTGATTGACACTGTACAGTATTTTGATACAAAGTGGGGCCGCTCTTACATTAAAATATTTGATATTAAAATGTCCTCTCCTTTACTGATGTCCTTGCTAATACCTTCTTTTGTGTAGCGTAATAATACTGTAACAAAAGTTCAGTGGGCCTTTCAGGAAGGTGCTGCCTCCTTCAGGTTAAGCCTTGTAACTGCAACTATGGTTTGTATGGCAACTGTGGATAGATATTAAATGAAATGGCACTCTGGATAGTAAAACCTACGGTGTGACTGAAACTGTGGCCTATTCAATATATAGTGCACTATTTTGGGGTTCCTCCATTTTGTAATGAACAATTTTCAATGCACTCAAACCATCCCACAATGCACTGCAAATAGTGTACAACCCATATACTATCAGATTACCCATAATCCACTGTGGGACTTTTGTTTAATGTCATTAGGATATGTTGACCTGTGTGTATGTATCAAGCCAGAGCTACTAATGCCTTAATGATTAGGGCAAACACAAGATGGGGGTGTTTCTAATAAAGTGGCCAGGTATAGGTGTTACTGATGAAGTGGGAAAAAATTATTGAACACAGTGGTGTTTTTTCAAAGGATGTTTATTTCTGAAAGGTAGATGACATTCCTGGAGAGGTTTGGACTTGAACAGCTGTGTAACCACTGTGTTTCTGGCCCAATGTGAAATGCTCAAGGTGTTCACCAGCTCACACTGACTGGACAGTCACAGATCTCCACACTTTGTACCAGTAGAGATAGCTTACTGTGGGTCAAAATTTCACAGGGTCCAGGTGCAGAGGTCCTAGCTCATGTCGAGTGTATGGCTGGTCAGTTTTTGAACTACTTGTTAAATTAGGATGCAAAGAGTCCCCCAACCATCCCAGCGTATTTCGACGCTCTTGTTACAGCAGAAAAACAACACGAAACCGCACCACAGGTGGACTAAATGGCTGCAGTTGAAATTGGGAAACACTGTAAATGTACTACTTATAAATAGTGCAAAGGTTTGGACACCCCTGGAAAAATATTGTTTTGCTGATATAAGTGGAAACAACTCCACATGGATCTTCTGTAAGCAGAGGATTTGTTAAAACCAGGGTTGTTAAAACTTCTGCACACAACCAAAATTAATCTAGACACTGTATTTATGCTTTGGTTGCTGTATCTTTCTATAGGCAGTGCTATAGTCAAGAACATGCCTCTGTACAAATGACATGGATGTATTCATAATTTTAAATGTCCCCGGTTGACGACGTGTGAGGTAAAGAACTAAGAGCAGCAGCTATTGTACACATCTCCAGTGGAAACTGCCCTTTAACAGGACCCTTATGCTCTATTATTTTCAATATTGTTCCTTTTCTGCATATTATTAAGCAAAATAATGAATTTCCCACACACACACACACACGTATATGCCACTCACACATTAACACATGCACACATGGATACAAAATATAAACAACACAAAAGAGACATAATTATGGGTAAAAAGTTGAATAAATGAAGCATAGTGTTGCTGACATCAATAAAAATTAAAGAAGACGGTGGCAGTGGAAGTTCAGGAGCTTTAGCCCTCCTTGTCCAGGACTTTCTTCACGTCCGCAAACACCTGCAATCAATAAATAAGTAGAAATTTAGCTTGGCTATTTGGGTGACTATTCAAATACAGGGTTTATTTAGCACACTTAACCTCATAGCTCTGGCTCTAAACTAAAGACGCAAAACTCAGAGACCATACATGTCTTGGCCATCAGCTACAACTGGGGTCAGAGGAAAAAAAATGCACCAGATTGATTTTTCACCAGATTAACCCTTTAAATCCTAAAATTCAAAAATCAATAACATTATAATGAGCAAATTCACTGGTATTCAAATAATTCAAGCCGAATAATAATGCCATCTAATGACATTACGAGTACATTCATGTTGGGCTCACTTCATTTACGTCCTGCGAGGCGTTGATGGTGTGCACTTTCCCCTGCTTCTCATACTGCTCTATAATGGGCCGCGTAGACTGCAGATACGTCTGGATCCTGAGAAGAAATCATATATATGGCTCATTGCAACCTAAAATTCACCACCTGCAATTTATGTAATAGGCACCAAACACTTCTTCAGCTGTGGTGTGTACAATTCATTTTTCTCTATTCTGTTCCTTTAACTAAACTCCTAGCAGCGCTGAATTAAGCTGAAGGTAATAAAGAAAGGGAAAGTATATGGTCATGATGAGCCGGACCTTTTTTCCAGGCTCTCTCTGTTGTCATCTGTGCGGCCGCTGCTCTTCCCTCGCTCCAAACACCGGTCGATACAAACCTAAAACACACAGACAAGAACCAGTGTTAAAACCCAGGCCCAAAAGACACCAGTGATCTGACTGGAAACGCTCTGGAGTCCCACTGCACTCATTCATTCAGTCAGTCATATATCTTCTACAGCCACATCTGACCAGTGCCGTGGAGCCTCCAGAGCTTACCTGGAATCACTGGACACAAGACAGAAACATAACTCAGAGTCCAGAAAAGGTCTCACATCGTTACTACAGTCGAAAAAGAGGACGAATTTAACGTCTGCTTTGCCATCCATGACTCTGGTCCAGCCCTGGAGATTGTCCTGGTTACGAGGGAAGCCATCGATTAGAAAGCGAAACTTGTTCTCGTCTTTTTTCATGGTCTCCTCCATGGCCTACAGAATAGAGAAATAGAAAATAATAATTGCGATAATTACAGATTCGTATTTAGAACATCTCTGCCACAGTAAAAGTCCCTTCCCTTTCAGCTGTGAATGTTGAGGGGGGAGAAAGCACAGCTCATTCACTACCACCCCCATCATGTTTACTGCCTGTCCTGAGGATCAAAACAGCGATCCAAGGCCCAAGGCTGCCCTCATCTTTGGTCATACTCTGGTGTTGTTTTATTGGGCGGCTGATGTGCATTATTAACCCTTTAATACCTGCCAGGACAGTGTCGTACCTTCCTCAGGAGATTGATGGTGATTTCCACGGGGACAATCTTGCCCTCTTTGATGTAGCTGTCGATGAGCGATCCATCCTCAGAGTCTTTTCGGTTGCGCTCCTCTCTCAGCAGGTCTCCCGCAGAAAGGTGCGTGTAGCTGTAATGCTGAGACAAGCAGGGGACATTAGCACTGGACACAATAGAGTCTCAGAACAGCAGCAGAAATCATCGCCATTATTATAGTTAGGGCTGTTATCATGATCATTTATGCCTCATATCTGACCAAATGTCTGTGGAAACATGCTCATCCAACATTTCCTTTGATATCAAGGTTATAAATCAGTTCTGAATTTATTGCAGTTGCTCCTCTGGGAAGGCTTTAGATTAGACGGTGGAAAGCTGCCGTGAGTATCTGATGGTAGTAATAAAAAATACAAAATGCTCTATGTGGCATTGAAGGTCCTGTGTAGTGACTACTGCAACATGTGCACACCGTGCAGCCCTACTGCAAAATCTCATATTCATAACCTTTTTGAGTCAACAAGGGACAATAGAAATGTGTGAAAGGATAATAGGAATCGTTAAGCTCTCCAGACGCCTGGTTACCATCACCAACACTGCAAGCAATTCCATCCCGAGTAGTTGCACTGGTTAGTCTGGATCAGGTTTGTCTGGTAAGAGTGTCTTCCAACATGTGACTAGCTGAAAGAAATCAGACTCACTCTATGGTTTTACAGAATGGGAATGTAAATATATGCTGAACAGGATTAAGCCTATTCAGGTGGAATGACATAATCCTTCAAACTAAAGCACAGTGACCTCCAGGGCGTTATGAGTGAGACGGACTTTTCACCCACGTCCAAACACAAGGTTATTGCTTAATATGGACTGAGCTCTACCCCAGGCTCTGGTGTTTTAAGGGGAAGCGGATTCGGCTGAGGGTGGAGACTGTTTAAACAGGAATCTCCAGGATGCATGAATAGCGCTTTTTATATGTGGTAAGTCACTGCATACGTGTACAAACCTTTGGTCTGTTTCCATTCCTTGGGACTCATCTGACGGGAAAAATGGACCAGTCTGAACAAGAAACGTCATTATATTGTTACTGCAGTAAAAAAAAAAAAACTCACACACAGAGCAGCAGGTAGCCACCTCTTCACCCAGGAAGCATTTGGTATTTAAGTGTCTTGTTCAATTGTCCTTCAGCCTAGAAACTTTAGTAAGGATTCTATTTTTCCTACCGGTCTTGGGGATTCACACTTACTTAACAGTAGCCCACTTCTTCAGACACAAAGTCACAGGACAGCGTAATACTCTTGGAGGAGAACACTAAGCTAAACTTAGGTAATAAAAAAAAAGACCTTTGTAGGCTAGCCTTGTGCAGAGTGATGGAGAATGGTCAGAGAGCAAGAGAAAGTGAGTTAAGGATGTCTGTAGCATCAACTGGGATCAAACTACCTACAAAATTATTAAATATGACACATTGTATACAGTCCGTTACAGCAGCATCTGACCAACTAATGAGGTCATCCTCAGTGAAGGATAAATAAAAGTGTTCATTAAAGTGCCCTTATTCGACTTCCCTGTGTAGTTTTTACATGACCAGCACTTTAAGACCTGCAAATGGGCTTTGTTCTGATTGGCTGTGCTTCGTTCCACAAGTATTGCAAGCTGAAAACCTCACTGAAGCTCACCAATGGAACTGCAGCAATGAATGGACATTATTAAAAACACATTATTAAGATCATATGCAAACAGATTCATTAGCATACGCTGCAGACTGACGTGTCCTTCTAACAGCGAGGGTTCATTCATAAAGCGAACGGAATAAAATATTTATATATGTGGGACAATTATAACAATGCATTTCTGAGTATATCCGGAAGTGTGTGGGCGCGACTCGAGGCTCGAAAAGGCTCGCGAGCTGCTGCCGTGCGCCCGTTTTATTCTCAATTATATTGTTGTTTATTGTCATTGTTCTCGGTGTTTGAGCAGTGAAGGAGATTTGTTACCTGCACTATTTTGGCGCATTGTGTCCCCTTCCCCGCGCCCGGACCGCCCAGCACGAACACCACCTGCGGCTTCATCGCGACCACCCACACCGCACTCCACACTTTCTCACACGAGCTCCGGAGCGCGCGCACGTTCATACACCGACCACCGACCTAGATACCGACCACCGATCGGACACCGGAATAACCGACTCAGCCCGCGGAACTGCGTGGCGAGGAAAGGCCGCCCAGTCGAATCCGCATCCGCTGCACACGACGGCAGCCAATCGGCGAGTAGGGATGGGCACAAGCCCCGCCTATCAAGCTGTTTACTTACGCCCTACGCCCTACTCCCTACGTTGTTCACTACTAGGCCTAGGTTATGTGTTTAACAACTTATAGGCTCCAGATAAATCAGTTGTATAAGAAAATAGTGACAAACTGAATTCACTGGGGGGCGGCATGGTGGCGCAGCAGGTAGTGTGAGTAGTTTGGTTTGTTCTCTCCTTGTTCGCGTGGGTTTCCTCCACGTTTCGGTTTCCTCCTGTGCTCCAAAAACACATGATGGTAGGTGTACAAAGTTGTACAAAGGTGTGAGTGAGTGTCGCCCTGTGAAGGACTGGCGCCCCCTCCAGGGTGTATTCCTGCCTTGTGTCCAGTGATTCCGGGTAGACTCCGGACCCACCGCCGCTCTGAACTGGATAAGGGTTAGAGACAATGAATGAATAAAAGGATGAATTCACTGGGCTATGTGATGGTTCAACACCGGCTTCGGGTCACTGTGAGGAATGTTGTGTGTTCAGCCTATGTCTGCATGGGTTTCCTCCAGGGGCTCCAGTTTCCTCAACAGTCCAAACATAAATTCTAGGTGGATTTTGAAAGTGTCCACAATGAGTATGTGAGTGTATGATGCCCTGTCCAAAATGTGTTCCTGCCTTGTGCCCAGTGATTCCAGGACGCCACCGGACACACCATGACCCTTAGCAGGATACAGATGTTCCCAGGTGTTATCAGGCTAGCCAGGAGATACACTCCCTCCAGCATGTCCTGGGTCTACAGAGTATTATTATATATTATATTACTTTTATAACTAGTATATAACACAGAAAGTTTACATGAAAATGAAATGAAATCATATTATGATATTCTTTCAAAGACATACAAACAACTTTATTATTATTTAATAAAGCCTGGAAGTGAGCGTTCTATATCTTATTAAGTTGTTGCAAGGTCTAATAAGTTATAACCTCACATTAACCCTTTCCTTCACATTATTAATTCATTCTTAAGCGCACCTTAAGAGGATGTTGCCGTCAGGTACTATAGATACAATTTCACCTTCCTATATGTTTTTTTTTAATTATTACTGGTTTTGGCTGATCTGATGCTTTGCTGTACTTACTGAGGTTATGGACATATTAAAGAAGCAGATAGGAAAAAAGGACAAGATCTTAAGAGCACCATACTCCAGATGTAGGGCTTCAAATGTTAGCGCTATTTTTAAAATCATACATTGGCCTAAATGTCCTAATGAATCCTATATCTGATTTCCAAATGTATGTCTGGAATATTTACTGCATAGCTTTAGATGAAGAAGCCTTTATCGCATTACCTACGTAGTGCATTTTAAAGAAACTACGATATGGGTTTAGCTTAAAGTTCTTTCAACTAATTGGGACAGAGCCCAAGCAGTCCGCTAGTAGCCGCGTTGCCCCGGCAACGACAGAGCGAAAGAGAGAGAGAGAGAGAGAAAGAAAGAGAGGGGGGAGGGGGGCTCCTCATATGCAAATCTGAGTGCTACGATTGGCTATCAGTGTCGCGTCTTCTGCGTTGTGATTGGCTAAATCATTGATTGGACAGCGGAGAAGTAGTTCACATTACCGTAGCAACTATGGGGTAATTTTTAAAAAATATATTATTATCTTAAGCAATAATCGCGACCCTGAACTGGATAAGCGGTTACAGATAATGAATGAATGAATTAATGAATCTTAAGTAATAAAACAAATGGTTATTAATAATATGTGTAGTAATTCTTATGGATATCAGATTCATTAACAAGAAATAATAGATATAAATGAGTAAATGTAAATATAAATAGCAAACTCAAACAAACATTTAATTACGTTAAATTATTTGATAATATTAAATGTCTTGAGGACATTTTGTGATCTGAATATTTTATTAAGTTGACATCCCAGCAAATGGGGCACAGATAAAAAGTATTAAGATGGTAATGGGTTCTGGGTGGTATTGGTGGCTATAAGTGGGAAAATGGTGGGCTGCCTATATTGGATAGATGTAAGCAGCCCCCTCACATGGATGCACAGTGCGTCATAGAGCACAGGTCAGCTCTATTACTTTCTGTGGACTAGTGTGAAGCATTAGGTCAAATAATCACTTACTAAGAATTTAATTTTAATGGCAGTATTTCAGTTAGACTGAATGGCTTTAAATGGACGTCATGCTATAATTTAATCAGATATTTTTCAAGGAAGCATATTTCAGGTTGAATGATACTAAAATACATCATACAGCAGTAAGCTAAATCTTACTTCAAATCAAATCAAATCAAATTTATTTATATAGCGCTTTTCACAACTGATGTTGTCACAAAGCAGCTTCACAGAATTCCAGTAAGACAAAGATTTGACATGAAATGTAAAAACAAATGTAAACCCTCAAGTGAGCAAGCCAGGGGCGACAGTTGCAAGGAAAAACTCCCCCAGCTGAGGAAGAAACCTTGGGAGGAACCAAGGCTCACAAGGGGTGACCCATCCTCCTCTGGTCAATCTACTGGTGATGATAGTAGTCCATGAGAACTTCATTTTGAAATGTATATATAATTTTTATTTATTAATTAAGTATGTAATAATTAAGCATTGTAATTTACATTCATCATGAAATGTTATTGCACTTGTATTACTCAGTTAATGAAATATGTCTTGACATTTATATGGACACTTGAGAATTTAAGGACTTTTAATATATTTCGTTGGTCACTCTACAATCACAACCTCTCCATGCAGATTCTGAAATGAAAACATTTAGAGAACCTCAATTCTAGACGCTGAGAACTTGGGAACAAAGTGTCTATCACGTTGTCCTTTCAGTGACTGCCTTTGTTTTTTTAATCGCTTCAGATTTTGGAACGGCAGTACAAAATGGCCTCCATGGAGTGCGCACCTTTTTAAGTGCCCTAGCTAAGGGAACATGAATTTTATTTGCTCCGTACTCGACCCTCTTCTGCGCGTTTGCCCCGCCCCAGAACGTGTGGAGAGCCAATCATGGAACAGAGGGAGCGTCTCTGCAGCCCGACGCCACGCCCCTTCCACCACCTCTTTGCTACCCATCCTCCAGCTTCAGCACTGCTGGAACTGAACAGCGACCATCCGGCAAAAGCTCAAGATTACAAGGCGATAAAAACGGTTTTATTGGAAGAACAACATGGCGATGGATTAATCTGGATCTTAGAAATAAACACAAGGGGCAAACAAGAGGGTAAAAATGTTCCATGAGGACTCAGAAGGTCTCTGTCCAATAACCCGTTGTGCTTGTTTGTCTCACCCTTCGCTGCAGGATTGCTTTGGTGTGGATGTGTAGGGGATGGAAAGGCACAAAGGACATTCTTTTTACCTATGTTTTTTTTTTAACTGATTGCAGTCTCTGTGCTTTTGCGCCGTGGCTTGAGCTGATGTCTCACACAGGTTTTCCAGTTTTCCCAGGTTGTCTAGGCTTCACAGGTTTTAGAGGTTTTATGTTGGAGCTGCATTGCCACCACGGTTGGGTTGGGTATGTCAGCAACCCGAGCTCTTCGCCAGCCTCTCGCTCAGCACTGACATGAGCACAAAGACGGAGAGGAGCAGAGGGCTCAGAGCTGCAGCAGGACGTTTGGGAAGTGGAGGGACCAGGACTGACCCCTCTGGAGGAAGGCTGCTTCGGAGCCGGGGACGAGCACCAAGGGCAGTGCGGCACCGGGGCGAGAGGAAGTGGCCCTACACCCTTCCCCCCAACATCGATCTACGATCTCGTCCTCACTTTCCACAATTCTACACTCCCTCAGCAATGCCCTGCTTAGTCCCACTCTTGGAAGCACACCTATGATGTTTACCCAGGCAGTTTTTCCGAGACGTCTGATGTTCCAATGAACTTTCTGGTGAGGTGCATCCTCATTTGTCCATCTCTGGTCACCGTACTGAGTCTTCTCCTCTCCAGGGCCATGGGCTGCATCCAGAGCATTGCCTGCAAGCCGCGTGTCCGGCGCGAGAACATCGTGGTTTATGATGTGTCGGCTTCCATTGACCAGTGCCCCACGGTCATTGAGGAGAACTCGCCCATCGTGCTCAGGTACAAGACCCCGTACTTCAGGGCTTCAGCCGGCATCGTCATGCCCCCGGTGCCCAGGAATGAGACCTGGACGGTGGGCTGGATCCAGGCATGCACACAGATGGAGTTCTACAACACGTATGGTGACATTGGCATGTGAGTTGCAGCAGGACATTTTGCCATCCTTGTGCACCCAGCACAACAATATTATAACAAATACCACCCTTCTCCAACAAAGATATATTTTCCAACAAACACCACCATTCTCAGGCAATCACCACCACTTTCTAACCAACACCACCATTTTCTAACAAACACCACTATTCTCCAACAAACACCACAATTTCCCAACAAACACCACAATTCTCCAACAAACATCACAATGTTTTAACAAATACCACCGTTCTCCAACAAACATTACCATCCTCTAACAAACACCAGTATTCTCCAACAAACATCACCATTTTCTAACGAACACCACTATTCTCCAACAAAAACCACAATTTTCCAACAAACACCACCATTCTCCAACAAACACCAAAAAAAAAACCACCGTTCTCCAACAAACACTACCATCTTCTAACAAACACCAGTATTCTCCAACAAACACCACCATCTTCTAACAAACACCACTATTTCCCAAAACACCACTATTTACTAACCAACACCACCATTATCCAACAAACACCACAATTTTCTAACAAACACCACCCTTTTATAACCAACACCACCATTCCCCAACAAACACCACCATTCTTTAACAAACACCACAATTTTCCAACAAACACTACCATTTTCTAACAAACACCACCATTCTCAAACAAACACTATAATTTTTCAAAAAGCACAGCTGTTCCCCAACAAACACAGCTCTTCTCCATCAAACACCATCACCTTCTAACACTATCCATCTCCAAGAAATCACATCGTTCAAGCACACACAATTATTTCCCCAAAACATAACCTTTGTAATGTTGGCAGTTGACTAGATTAGAAGTGACAGGCCACATGAGCGTGCCTTTAGATCATTAGTGTTTGTTGGAGGCTGTTGGGTCGATGTGCTCTGGGCGTGTAGGCAGTAGTCCCTCATCCTGGGTCTGGAGTATCCCATGGGATTGGAATTTTACATTTTACTGGCTGGGCTTCTCCATGGATGTGCTTCAGCAACATGAACAACCAGCCCAGCATTGGCCTTCTCAGTGAGAGACCAGCAGTCCAGGAGATCATATTTGTACCGTTAGTGTTCCTCCAAGTGTGCTGAGCTGTAATGTAGCATTGATACAGCGAGACCTACGTATCTACAATCCACATCTGACCACCTTTGGAAAAGAGAGGAACAATAAGACAGGGATGACAAAGAGAGAGAGAGAGAGATAGGCACACTCAGAGAAACAATGAATGAAAATGAATAGATAAGGCAATATGACTCATTTCATACACTGTCCATTCACAGACCACTTCCATTATCTACATTCAGGGTTTTTTTTAATGAATGAAAACCTTTCAGTCTCTATTCCTCCTCCTCTACCTCCTCCTCTCTTTTCTCCATCCATTCACCTTGTTTGATCCAGTTTCAGACCCATGCTGCATCACTGCATCACACCAGCTGAGAAGTGGATCATGGAGCCATTATTTCAGGCGTTTTTTTTTTTTACCAGGCTTGCTGTAAGGCCATGAAGAGGGACAGGGCTGTCCACTATTATCTATTAACTCTAATAGCCCATGTACCAGTCCATTCAAAACCCATATAGATCTTGTACTCAGTTAGCCCATGTTCCACCCCTCTGTTACACTGAAATAATCAGGTTTAATTTTGTTCCCTGTGCTCTTTTTAATTTTCTGCCCCCTCTCTCACTCCTGCAGGTCCAGCTGGGAGCTGCCGGAGCTCCGTGAGGGCCGGGTAAAGGCCATCAGTGACTCGGATGGTGTCAGCTACCCATGGTATGGAAACACAACCGAGACGGTGACCATCTCAGGCCCAACGTCCAAGCCCTCACGGCTGACCGTCAGCATGAACGACAACTTCTACCCCAGCGTCACGTGGGCTGTTCCCGTGAGCAACAGCAATGCGCCCATGCTCACTCGCATCACACGCGACCAAAGCTTCATCACATGGCTGGTGGCCCTCAACAACGTCACCAAAGAGCGGATCGTGCTCCAGACGGTTCGTTGGCGGATGCGAGTGGACATTGCTGTGGACCCTTCCATGCCCCTGGGCTCACGGGCGTCTCTGGTGGGCCGAACTCACCAGGAGCAGCCCCACATCCTCACTAACAACGAACCGATCCCACCCAATGCTCTGGGACGACCCAACGCCAATGATGCCCAGGTGCTAATGTGGAGGCCTCGGAGAGGGGCACCCCTAGTGGTGATCCCTTCTAAATAAGGACTGATCACTGTGTTTCCCAAGCAAAACACAAAGAGGCGGTTATAAACCCTTGCTATGAAGGTGGTCGTGGGGGCATTGAGCTAAGGGCACTCCCTAGTGGTTGACCCTTCAAAATGAGGACTGTTCATATTGCCTCCTGATCAAAACACAACAAGATGCCTACAGTATCCTTGCTATGAAAGTATTGGTTGGAGCACTGAACTGAGGGGAATGAAAAATGTAGACCCCTTCCAAATGAGTGCATCCCATTCTAAACAAAGTTGGAGGATTGGACCACGAGAGCACTAGAACATGAGAAACAACTGGACACACTTAGTGGTCGTTCCCTCCAAATAAAGGCTGTCCACAGTGCCTCCCAATTGAAACACTAATAGATGGTAAAAGAGTTGAATTCTTTGAGGTGGCATTGAACTGAGAAGGGCGCCTCTTAGTGGTTAGCCTTTCAACATGCCTCAGAACTAAAACAAAGAGGGCAAAACACAGTTAAGCACTGGACCATGAAAAACAACGCCCCCAAGTGGTCATGTCCTCTGAACAACATGCTCAAGGTGCCTCCCAGCACTAAAAGATGGTGACCCCTACTTTTAATGTCTGTATGCCCTCTATGTTAGAGCACTGGACCATGGGAAATGTAGGCACAGAGGAAGGAGTTTGCTCCCTCTGGCTTTGCCAGATTTTAGGTTCCTCTATGCTGCCGGACTGATCCAAACCACTTGACTGCCTTTTTTCCAACCAATCACTCTCTGGTTCGTAGCCAAAGGTGAAACAATCAGTCAATCAGGACTGGATCGCACTGAGAAAGCACTGCATGAGAAGGATTTTATGCTAAGTTTGCTGTTACAAATCAGCATTAAAAAACGATGGCCATTACACGAAAGCTCTTTAGCATTCTAGGACGACCAGCACAAAAGCTTTGAAGCTCACACACCACTCAGACATGACTCTGATTGAGGCTTTCAGGGATGCCAGCTGAGAGAGTTTTGTTTTACGATGTGGATGAGGGAAATATCACTGACGACTCAAGGGGAGGAGTCTCAAAAGGATAGTTTCGCAAAAACCAAATCATATTTATGAATGTATTTTATCACCCAAGGTATGTTTAGTGTCTGAACTTGTGTTTTGAGTTCTGTTTTTGGAGCTATGAACAAGTAAGTGTGACAATTATACAACAGCAGGTAGCAGTGAACAGAAAGTTCTGGTTTCACACTCTCACCCAGTCACACATACATTCACCCAGGGACAAAGAGTAAATACAGAGGTAGGGATCAGACCCCATATCACACCCTGCTGTAACCTCCCACAGTCAGAGTGTGTCCCTTTCAGCATCTCATACCTTGTTTGTTCATTCATTCATTGGTTGGACATAAACTATGTAGTTAGATCTATGATGGTTGTGTCTGTACTAATCAAGTACAGATACATTTTTTTGCCATTTTCCCCTGAACAATAGGGTATCTAATTACAGCATTTCTGTTGTATTAGGGATTATCAGTGACGTGTAGATGATGTGTAGGCTATATATAAAGATACTTCAACATTTTATATGTGAATTCAGCATCCATGAATTCTGGTATCAGTGGATGGACCTGGAAAAAGCCCCTGAGGTTGTGGGTTGAAGTCCCGCTCCAGATGACTGTCTGTGAGGAGTGTGGTGTGTTCTCTCTCTGTCTGCATGGGTTTCCTCCGGGCGCTCCGGTTTCCTCCCACAGTCCAAAAACACACGTTGGTAGGTGGATTAGCGACTCAAAAGTGTCCATAGGTGTGAGTGTGTGAGTGAATGTGTGAGTGTATGTGGCCCTGTGAAGGACAGGTGCCCCCTCCAAGGTGTGTTCCTACATTGCACCCAGTGATTCCAGGTAGGCTCCGGATCCACCGTGACCCTGAACTGGATAACTGTTACAGACACTGAATGAATGAATGAATGAATGAATGAATGAATATTAGTTCCTTATTTTGTTGTGTTTAATGTATTCCTGTGTTCTTGCTTTGTGATTGGTTCACACCACTAATGTTGCAGTCTTTATTTCTTTTTTAACTAATAATGACCCCAAAATAGAGTCTAAGACCCACTGCACTTCTAAAACTAGTACCCTGTACTTTTTAGTACTCTGTACTGTTGTACTAGTAACAATACATTTACCTGAGTGTGGATTTAGGCTCCACTCCACTCCACTTCAGACACTAAACTTCTTTTTGGTTTTGGCCAAGCTCTCCCTGTAATTAACAAGGTCCTTAGGTTGTAATGCTATGGTTCTTAAAGGCTAGCGTCTTCCACTCAAGCTGACCCCAGAGAGCAAGAGAGCCGGTGGGCGTGTGTTTGTCCTCACACTTGAGTCTGAATGAGTCCACTCTCTCGGCGGGTGCTGCACCATAGGCATTTTCCAGATTAGTCACATGCCATACGAACCTCCATCTGTGCCACTCTCCTCTCTCTCTCTCTCTCTCTCTCTCTCTTACTGAGCCTGCGGATGAGCTTATTACATCTCCACTATTCACATTTAAATCAGGTGTGAGTAGGTTTGGTTAAAACATTATAATTGTTCATCAGAATCCAAACATAGCTACTCTACAGGAAGTGATTTTCAATGTAGTTGACAATACTCATTTTTTGTCATCTAGTCTTGTTCCAGAATATTCCACTTGGTTAAAGTGCTTTTATTCCATTGTATTTTATAGAAAAAAATCTTATGAATATGCATTAAAGTGGACTTTCCTCTCCTCACATTTTCAAAGCCCTTCATAACTAAATCTTTACGCAAGTTTAGTGTAGCTTCCACATATTTGACCTATAGTCTCAGTGAGATACCTCAAATGTAGGCCGTCTCGCTTGGCAGGCTGGGCTAGCTTTAACTACTAAAGGTATCTGGACACTGTGGAATTTGAGCTATCCTACACTTAATTACAGATTTTGAGCTCTCACGTGGCTAAAAATCCTCTCCTGATTCCTTTCATAATTTGCTGAGGTTCAGGGTGACAACAGCAGTCCTTACAAGCTGTAAGTTTGAGCAACAACCCACATTTGTTATGTCTGCAGCGTTATTTGTTCAGTATGTTTTGTCTCCTCTGACACAGAGAGAGAAAAGCAAAACTCTTAAGTAGCCTCAGTTAAATCTGGATCTCATCCCCGGTTGGTAGAGGAGAATATTCTGTTCTGTTTCTAGAAGCAGCATGTCAGATTTTAAGAGGTGTTGTGTATAAGATTTAGCGACATCTAGCTGTGATTTTACAGGTTGCAACTCACTGAATACCCCTCCCTCACCCCTCTCTTCCTTTCTAAGCTGCTATTTCAATGCAAAAACATAAAAGGTGCTCTCTAGAGCCTGTGTTTTCTTAGCCCACTGTGGACTACTGTAGAATCTGAGGCTGGGAGTCCAAGAGAGCACAATTGGTTTCACTCTCTGGGTGGGTGAGATAGTCTTCTCTCGGTCGTCCTCCTTCACACATATCGAAGTGCTAGGTGTCTGTTGACTCATGTCACAGATACAGGCGGCTGGCTTTCTCCTCTGGGGTTTTGAGCTGTCCAGTGGCATTAGATGCTTCACGTGGAAAGAAAGCATGTGCTTGCCCTCACCCACCCAGCTTGGAGGCATTGTGTCTGTGGAGAGAACTGGAGTAAAGTTATGAGAGAATAAAATGCACGAGAAATCAAAAACGTAGTATCTGACTTAATTTAATCATGTCGACACAGTATAAGTCAAACACATTGACACAGTGCTGCCAGAAAGAGAGGGAGAAGCTGTTTCTTCTTCATCTCAGTACATCTGGACGTCTGTAGGTTTAGATTAAATCTGTGATGTGAGGAATTTCCAAATTCTCCTCCTTTTTAAGCCTCTGTTGTGAAGTGTGTGAAGAACAGACACAGTATTGTTTTTGGAGGAGCATGGACACACCAGCAGTGAGTATGTGGTTTGGATGCTTTTATTCCAGCATTTCAGTCTCTAACAAATGACGTTTCAGCATCTGAGGTCACATTTAGACATGTTCTTCTTAACTTCTTATATATATATATATATATATATATATATATATATATATATATATATATATATATATATATATAATAAACAATTTTGAAACAATTATTTAAAAGTTCCAAATCCAACTTTTGATAATGAACACTTGGAGCAGACTCTATTGATACTCCTTGATAAAAAACAAGCTTCTTCACGTATAATTTAACATTAAAAACCCTAAGTCTATGCAAAGGCAAAGTACCTTGTATCTGTGGCCCAATAGCACAGAAAGACATGTGGAAAATCAAAGCAACGGCAATGGAAAAGATGTTTTTTTATTTCTTGCATGCAAACCAATCTTTTGCATCAGAACAGATTGTGATGTGACATATGTTTCTGTTGAATGCACGACCTGAGAGCAGTCAGCTCAAAACGGTCACTTTTTCCCCCCTCCAAGCTTCTAATAAAACAACACTAAGCACCTCTGGTCAAGTTTATTGCTTTAACTTTTGTCTTAGGAACCACTAGAGGGCGTAATTTCATAGAGTACAGTAATAACAAAGCTATGAACTTTGTCTTTGGCACATGACACTTCTATTCTGTGGTCACGTGATTAGACTGACCTTAGGTTTCCACTCTCTGGCCACTTTAAGAGTTTATTGTATGTTGTTCTTTTCGCAGCATTAATGTTAGAAAAGCAGCAACAATGTTAGAAAAAATATTAAATACTACTATGTCCACTTTTACTGTCCTTTCTTTTTAAAAAAATCATTTGCTTTGAGAAAGCCAGCAGCGTCTTTGTTTGGTTTTCGTTTCTCAGTAAGGCTCTCCAGCTTCACGTCCTTTCAGACCCATAGTTTCACCATGGAAGGATTTGTTCATATCTGTGGCTTGATTTTTCTAGCAGTTATGAAAGCATTAAATGCTTTTTATCTGATGGGGGACAATTTTGGTGTGACACCAGGTTTTGCGCAGGTGTTAAGAGCCCCACATTTTTACTTGCTTGAAAAAGTGCTGTTGTTCTTGAC